>NW_006239042.1:597887-597980 GCF_000226075.1 Solanum tuberosum
TAAGCACCGAGTGAATTTGGTTATATGGAAACTTCCCCAATAGTTAGGCATGAGTTTCAATGATCGTCTACCTTATCCCATAAACTATGTGCC
>NW_006239042.1:598482-646944 GCF_000226075.1 Solanum tuberosum
CCAAAATGTCCCTTTTAAAGCATGTTTTGCATGGTCATCATACTTAGTACATTTTGTGTACTAACCCATATTCTTCATATTTTTACTATAAGTGTAGGTTCCGGCAAGTGATCCCTCCTAGCTAGTTTGAAGTGTTGGATTGCTTTCCTCCAAGACTTGGTATGTCCTCATGGATTCGAGGATAAGACTTTTAAGTTCTTTTGTTCATGTAATAGACACTTTTAGTTTTGTTTCGATTGTAAAGGGTCGTGTCCCTACTTATGTTTTGTGATTGTGTCTAAGATGGCCATGTGAGACTTAGACTTCCACTGTGTGTTTTTCAAGTTGTTTTAATGAAGTTTGAATGATGTGGATGTAAATAAGTTTTTTCATTCCGCACTATTATCATTATTGAATGCAATGAATGACTATGTGGTTTGTATAAGACCCCTTCGGGGTCGAGTACGCCTTGTTACGACTTAGGGGTGCTCCCGGGTCGTGACATAAAGGCTTAGTGATGACTTGTTCCAACCTTGGGAATTGAAAGAAGTAAGCTTTTCCTTGGGATTGGTTCTTGTTTGTACATCGTTATTCTATATTCTATCTACCTCCTATTTTGTAGCTGCTGCGCAACTACTTATTTCCGTAGGAGCTATAAATGTTTTAATCATTTTTGGTGTGATGTTCATGAATGGCTCCTCTTTCATTTCCGCTTAAGCTTCCCCGGTTTGTGGGATTAATTGATTGGATACCCGAGAGCTATAAGATTCTTAAAATAGTTTGTATAGGCTTGCTCCCAAGGGGGAGATAATGTGCTTAGATCGAAAGGTTGTTGAGTATCCTTGATGTTCATGAGTTAGGTTTGCTTGAAATATTCACCTTAAGAGGTGCAGTGAGTTTGAGAAGTTTAGACCCAGTTTAGTAGACTCATATGAGACCTTGAGTGGTGTTGGTAAGGTTGTTTGTGAGCAAAAGTTGCTTAATGATTATCTCCCTAGTTTAGAAGTACTAGTTGGGATCTTAGAGTGGCAAGTTGAGAAATAAAAGAGTAAGGAAGTTGTTTCCAGGAAAATGTTGAGGAGTAGTATTTTCGTTAGTGTTTTAATAAGGGTGCTACTTCGGAGACCAAGGGCCAATGAGAAATCCCGATATCCTCATTCTCTTCCTTTCTATTCCTATTCAAGCTTAAGACGAAGAGTTCTTTTTTTGGCTTATTTCATGTTTTGGCGTCAAGAGTGATTACGTGTCTCCATGGTCTTCTTATGTTATGCATGTTCTTGATGGATATATGTTAAATGAGAAAATGATTTTAGATGATTTATGTTGCTCATGTTGAGGTGCATTTAGTATGACTTACCTATATGATTCATGAGGTGAATTGTTGAACATGCCTAAATGTGCTTTTAAGAGTAATTGCATAATTTGCTTAATGATGTTATGACAAGCATGATTTGAGTTGGAGAAGGTAATTCCTCCAATGAAATGAGAAACGTTGCAGTTTTCATGCCTAATGAGTTGGTAGATGTAGTTCCTACTTTTTTGTGTCGCATGGAGTATGTTTGAAATTGAGATGATTTCTCCTCCAAAGTTTTATGCATTGATTATGTTGTTTCATACATGATGGGCTGCTAGTCTTGAGTTTTTTTCCCTAATGTGTTTAAACTGTCATTCGAGAATGAATGTTCCCAAGGGGGAGATATTGTTACGACTCAGAAAACTAGTAGGTGAGACTAGAGCCTAACGACTGTGTTGTTGAGTTTGATGTGGCATTTTATGTTGTAAAATGAGTTCCCGAGCTTAGGTTGAAGGGTTATAAGTCAAGGTACGAATCCCCAAGGACCAATCAAGGGCCCTTAAGGAGCACCCTAAAGCCTAACCCCAAAGAACCAAAACTTCCAAAATTCGTAGGACCTACGGATGGGACCTATGCCCCATAGGTCCATCCACGCCCATGGGGGAGATATGTAGATCAAAGCTCCATGAAGTCAAGTTGCAGAGCCAACCTGCAGACCTGCAGGATAGGGCGGGAGCCCACCTACAGTCCGTAGGTCATGGGCGTAGGTCACCCTTGTGCAGACTGTCTAAGGGTAGGTTGGTAAATTTCTTTTTAAGGTTAGTTAAGTTAGGGGACGGTTATTGGTTATTTAGAGTTATTTAAGGATTTTTAAACTATTAAACCACCTTTTACAATTCATTATTCCCGAAACAGAAAATATAAACCCCCTCCCCTCCCAAATATTCTCTCTTTAGAAACCTCCATATGAAAAGAAGAAATCTAGGTTTGGAGTTCAAGAGTACATCTTTCTTACTCAATTTCGTGGAGTTTCTTCAATCAAGGTATGGTAGTCTTCATCCTTGGTTAAGTTCAATCCAAGGAGTCCCTTCAAAACTCTATTTCTCAAAGTTGAAATTTTCCAAAACCTAGGGTTTTCAATCTATGTCATGGATTCACTTTCAAAATGATTTCAAAGTGTTTATTGTCTTATATTATGACCAATTTGATGATTTACTACTGTTTTTATTATGAATTACCTATGAATCCATGAATACCCCTATTTTGTCAAATTGGATCTCAAAGTGTGGGTGATGATTGATGTGGGTGGATTGTTATCAAATTATGCATGTAGTAGTTAATCTAATTTAAATATGTGAATATCCATGTATAGAATAGTGATGCAAGATTTGAACCATGAATTGTGATTTAGGGATCTTGATGGACAATGAATGAAGAACCTATACATGACTATGAGAATTATGTATGTGCTTTATTGAAAAGCAAGGTTTCTATATTTATGAGAGTAAGGTGATCATGTCTTGAATGCAATTGTGTTATTATTGAAAGGTTATTCTCAATTATACACTTATGAATGATGATGATATATGTGAAAGGTTTCTTGTATGTAATGTTACATCTTGAATTGGTAGGCTTAGACATCCTCTTCTTGTGTAAATGAAAGTAATGTTGAATGATGTACCTTGAAGTGGTACGCTTAGACATCCTCTTCTCGTGTAACTAATGTATCTTGACTTAATGAACATGAATCGATAGGCCAATGGCATTCCTTTTATAAATGACTAATGAAGTGTTCTAAGGCTATGTCTTGAATCGATAAGCCAATGACATTCCTTTCATAAATGATCCAATGAACTAATGTAAGGATAACTCTTGAATCGATAGGCCAATGTCATTTTTTTCATAATGAGTCCAAGAAATAATGTAAAGGTGAATCTTGAATCAATAGGCTATGGCATTCCTTTTATGATGATTCAATGAGCTATCTTAATAATGTACCATTAATCGATAGGCTCATGGCATTCCTTTCATGTGTGTAATAATGTACCTTGGGTCAATAGGTCAACGACATTCCTCTCAAGTACAATAATGTTAATGTGAATGAACTACTCTATGGGAATGGAGGCTAAGTACCGAGTGGATATGGTAAGATGGAATGTCTCTGAGGAGTCCACAGTTTGGACTCATTTAGGGCTATATTTTGATTGAAATAGTGTCCTCAAATGCATATTTTGTCTCAATATCTGATGTAAATCCTTAAGTTTCAGGTATTTGACTTGAGAGACAAAGCATGGACGATATCGAGTAAAAAGGAACAAAGCGGCTGAAAAAAGGAAGAAAAGATGGACTGAAGATTGCCTAATCCATTAGGCGAGTCGCCGAAAGGCCTCAAATCTCAGCTAATGTTCCAGTGTGCTGAGCCTTGAAGGAAAAAATCAAGTTTGCGAGGAAAGCGAGCAGTCGGCGCATAGTCGAGTAGTTCCGCGAAGCAGTTCATTGTCGCTGAATGAATCAAAATGCGAAGATGTTGAAGGCAAAAGCTGAAAGGCAATGAACCAGACCAAAGGTCGGCTCACCGAGTGTATCAGCGATCCCTACTAACTGCGCCGAGTGGTCCTTTGTAGCACAAATTTTCAAAAACTATAAATACTCATTTTATTCTCTAGCTTAGTATCAAGTTGTAGAGAATTACTACTAAGACTTAGAATATTTTCAGTTTTTAGTTCTTAGAGTTTTTTTTGGAGACATTGTTCTTGAACTTGAAGGTTTCGACGGTTTTCAACTCCAAGAAATTGGAAG
Organism: Solanum tuberosum; assembly: GCF_000226075.1. Taxonomy (NCBI): domain Eukaryota; kingdom Viridiplantae; phylum Streptophyta; class Magnoliopsida; order Solanales; family Solanaceae; genus Solanum; species Solanum tuberosum. The sequence goes on from NW_006239042.1 coordinate 602,555, forward strand.
TGGGTATCCAAGAATCTTCATCCTAGACGTGTTTAAAGACATATTCTATCGTACCCGCTTGATGGAAACACTTGTTGGTATTGATTTCTATCTCTTTCTCATGTCTAGCTAAAACCACAATTCTTGGGGTGTGATTTTGTGAATATGGGTTAAATTTCCTATTGGGTAATGCTTATTGTTAGTATATTTGTTGTTTAAATGTGATTTCGTTTAGTAGTTGTGTTTGAACTTAATGGGATTGTAGTTGCAAATAGGATTTCATCTTACTATTTTTGGCTTGCTTGAGAGAGAGGTTTTAAAAGTAACACTAATAAATTGATAGCCGGTGGTTATTTGTTCGTCGTGGGTTCAGCTCAAGAGAGTGAATCCTAGACCTTCTCCCACACATTCAGCTCAAGAGAGTCTCGAGCTGAATGGGCTAAGGCGGAGGCTGTGCTTAAATGCTGCAACTCGGTGTTTGAGAGAAACTGAGTTGATTCGGGGTAAGTTGCTCGAGAGAGAATTTCCACCCACTAAAGACTAGCCTAGTTACAAATATTCAGCGATTTACTATCAATAACATTTACCCAATAGTATATTTTATCCCATATTCCTATCACATCCCAAGAATCCCGTCTCTTTATCTCGTATTTTTATATTTTTTTACTGTTTTTGTTCATTAGTTTAATACAAATCCCCAATTTGATAATTGACATTCATGTCATTTCTTGAAATTATTATGTTTTTACTCTTTAATTTCTATAGCTATGATTGATGAGAATATAGTTTTACTTTTCTATTAATTCTTGCAACCACTCCCTTGGAACTCGATCCCAACCCATTCGGTAGGGTTATATTACTGCACGCGATCGTTGACACCTGAATTAGAAGTCGTGGCTTTGATTACATTGTTTAACTATCAAAAATGGCGTTGCTGCCGGGGAGTGGTGTTAGTTGAGAATTTTTAGTTAAGTAGGATTTCATTCTTGTTAGTTGTAGTTTTACTAGATTAATTTTTAGTTTTGTTTTGCTTGCTTGTTTTGAGTAGGACAGTGGAGCTTGTCTGATAGCAATGGTAACCAAATGGATTTGTCTTCTCTAAGAATGATGTCTCTTAAGGATAGCATCCTAAGTTTCAGACAATCGGAGAGGGAGTAAATCCATGAGTTGTGGCTGAAATTTAAGCCAATCTTCCTCCATTACCTAACTCAAGGAATCTCAGAAAACGTGTTATTAGATTGCTTCTACAAAAGTCTTGGCCCAGAAAATAGAAGAATGGCTGAACAAATATTTCTAGGGGGTCTCTCACAACTGCCATATGCAATAGCGACCCAACTCTTTGATAACCTGGCCATGACTAACAAAGAGACTGAGAAGAACTATCTTTTGGCTACATTGTTAACCCAACTAGATCTAGTAACTAAGAAGATATTATAATTAGGAGCACCAGACAAAAACAAAGACCAGTTCATTCCCTCTCATGAGCGTGTGAAGCCTAGTGTGAATGAGGGTGGGCAAATAGAGGAAACACTCTCACTCATTTTCCACAAAGTCGAAGGTCACGACAAGGTGTTGCATGAGATAAAAAGATAATGTATCAATGCTGAATGAGATAACTACTTCCCATTTCATATCTATTCAGCTTCTAGAGACCCAAATGGGTCATGTGTTGTCTCGTCTCTATCCCACGAATTAAGAGTAAGTTGGGAAGCGTGCCAAAACTATAACTAAGGTACTTCTTGGGAGGCAACCCAAGGTTTTATAGATTTAATTTAATTTTAGAATAATAGTGTGTTAAATGTGCATGACAAAGTGAGGAAAGTATTTGAAAAATATAAGAATTGGCGAGCTAAAGGTCCAGTCGGCGAATCGCCAGAAGGTCAGCGATCCCAACCTAGACCGTCGATTGGACTCTTAGTTTAACTGAAAATTCTAAACAATTCGGCAAGGTAAGTGATCCTTCGATGTGTCGCCTAGTAGTTCAGCGATTGTGACTAAATTCGTCAAATGAGTGAGATTTAGATGGTTCTTATAAGGCCAAAGGTGCAAGCATAATTTTTTTTTACTTTCCCTCACTTTCAATCTTCACAAGCTTGCACCTGCTTAGTATTTTCAATATTTCCGTGTTCTATAAGTATTTTATCTCATTGATTTGTTCTCGGAATTGGATTACTTTGCTACCTAGGATTACATTCTTGTTTTAATCGGCAATGAAGGTTGGTTTTCCAAACCCCGCACTTACTTTTGATATTTGTACTCTTATGCAATGGATTTTATCTTAGTGATTGTGTTGGGCCTCTCTGATAGGATTAGAATATTTGATTGCCGATTATAATTTGATAATCTTTCCCGTATTGTTTTGATCATCGAATGCCGGTAAATTTGTGCATTAAAATAAGTTAAATTTTGTGGGGTTGTGCTTGCATGTTGGTTAGATTGGTTGGGTGAAGTATGAATAACTCGTATTTGTGCTAAATGGTGTAAAATTGCACAATGATAGAGTGGGTTACACCATTCTTAAGGGAAAAAGTCAGAATTTGGCCAAATTTGGCAAAACCGGGAGAAATCTGAGTATCTCGGGGTGGTGGGTGTTATGGGTCTGAACTTAAATTAACTAGTGCATGGTTTAACTTTTTTTCCGGCGGTTGTGGTGTTAAATTCGAGAAGTTGAGTTAAATTAGGCACATTGGGCCGTTTGGCGAGCTGGGTCGAGCTCACCGAAACACTCGGCGGTTCGCCTAATGTCCACATCTCGCATTTAATTTCATGATTTACTTGCTGTTTGGCTCTGCAACTTTTGGCGAGATGCCTGAGATCGCCGAAATCACTCGGCGACTCGCTGAAAGATTTCTTGATCGCCCTTTGACTGTGCCCCTAAACCCTTTTTCACTGTAACTTTCGGCAAGCTAATTTTTGCTAGTCGAAAATGATTAGCGATTCGCCGAAAGACCTTTAACTTCACCGACTTGCCTAGTATTTGAAGCCAATCCTTTCGGCGAGCCCAGCCAAGCCCGCCAAAGTGATTCGGAGACTCACCGACTAGTTCGGCGAGATTGTCTGAAACTGTGTTTCTGTATTATCAACCGAGTGGTTTCTAAACTATTCCCAATGTTTTGCAGATTTGGCCAAACCTAAAGTTGCAGGACGAAATGTGCCAGCACAAGGAAAAACAAAATGGATTATACAGAATGAGGATGCAACTGCACCCAAGGGAAAGGTCACAAAACCCCGCACACATGGTGGGGAAGGCAAGGGTAAAGTGAAGGCACCTAAATCACCAGATGTCATCTCCGACAGTGACGTCATCTACACCACTCACCTCACCAGTTGTAAAAGTGAGGGTGAGCACTAGGATCCTCAGATTGCAGTTTCTAATGATGAGCTTATAGCAGCGCAGATGGTAGAGCTACGATCTATAAAGATGAATGATCGGTCTAGGCTAAGGAGCCCTCAACTTACCATTCCTCCTCCTCCAGTTCAAAAGCAGGTTGTAGTCCTTGCCCCTCCTACGGATGATCCTCCTCCCAAGTCGATGAACAGATTAAAGACTAAAGGACTGAGGACGATTCTTGAGGAGAAGCATCTGTCCACGGATAAGGTTATCAACAAGTACCCGAAGATAATGGATTGCCTGAAATCTCACAGGTTCCAGATCTTCACAAAACCCTATGGTCGTATATTAAAAGTTGGGTTAGGGAATTCTACAGTGCGTACAGTGCATTGATACCACAAGGAAAAAAGCCAACAGCTATCTTCAAGTCGGTTGACTAAGTGGTTGTAAGAGGCGGGAATGTATAGTGTGATAGTGCTGCTATCAACACAGTCTTGGGCGTATCCACACATATTGATGATGACTAGCATCATATGATCAGAATAAAGAAGGTGAACAATATGAAGAAGTGGTTAGCCCCAATGATTTCAGATGGTACTCCGAAGTGGTTGGAGGCAAGAGATCCTATAGAAAAAATGACTTAAATATAGCAACGAGGTATTGGTTTGGTTTCATCAACAACACGATGATGCCCTCCCAAAACGAGTCTATTCTTCGCTTGGCCAATGCAGCCTTCCTAGGATGTATCATTGATGGGACAAGGCTCAATTTGGGGATGATTATAGCACGTGAGATGGTCATGAGGGCCAAGTAACCTCATACTTCCTTCCTCTTTCCGATCTTGATCACAGAGTTGTGCAGATATGCTCGGGTACCTAGAGATGCAAGGACAGATGTGGAAGTAACTCCCACATCCTCTACTGATATCCAGAGGATAGAGGTAGAATATTTAAAGGACCAGGCAGAGAAGAAGAAAAAGGCAGCCCCGATGGCCTCATCTCAACTTGTAAACGCAAACTCTTTACATGCAGAGGTATCTTTGCCTACTCCGGCCCCTGGGCCTTCAGGTACTCCTTGTGTTGTATCTTCTGATATCCCTAGTTCTTCTGCTACTGCACTGCCTCCTTGACCTGTTGCCGCTGCTGTCTCCCGGACTCTGATCACCCAGGCTTCATTACTCCGGATGGGACAGATTGCCCATTATGCTGATCGTCGAGCTGCCAGATTCGAGGCCTCCATTCCATACATGATTCAGACTACCCTAATTGATGCAGTATCACCATTGAGCACCTCCATTGATGCCCTTGTGGCAAGGATAGCGGTGTCCGAGCGTGGCCAAGGGGCCACCGAGGAGGTAACAACTTTAAAAGTCATCGTTGCTGAGCTGAGGAAAGATGTGGATTATCTTAGATCCACCAATATGTACATGGTCTTTCGAACAGTATAGATTCCAGATGTGCCTGAGATGACTCCGACTACCACTAGACATGAGGATAGAATGGAGCAGACAGCCGATACTGAATCAGAGGTAGAGACTAATGAGGAGATGCCTGAGGAGACTGAGGGAGCTGCAGATGAGGTCCTGACTGAGACTGAAGCAGCCATGATAGATGTTGTTGTGCAGGCTTCCCTGGGAAATACATTTTTTTTTGTCTATAGTGGAGCTGGCACCTCTGAGGTGACTCCGGGCACCGATGCCCAAATGTATACCAATGCACCGGACACTAATGCCTAGATAGATGGAGCGACTTCTTAGACAGGATCCCCTCTTTACCTACCTCTCTGTCTTACTTTATTTTAAATTATGGATAATGTTATTTGCATTTGAGGAAAAATTATTTTATTTGTGGTGGGGTGAGGCCCACCTTTGCGTGCTTTTATGACTGATGTTTTGATCGTATATTTGGATTGTTATGCTTAATATTATGTTATACACTGCTTTCTGTGGATGTTTGAGCTTGTGGCTCCTTATGCTTTAATTGCAAATGATTTTTGACCCTTCCAAATTTTTTGCCCACTCTTGTATGTACTTGATTGTGGATGTTCTTTAGCAACTTTTAGTCTCGGTTTTTATCAATATCGATGATTTAAATAGTGCTTGTAATCGAACGAACATGAATGTGTAGTTATGATGAGACCAAGTGAAGTTACATACACAATATGTGAACTCTTTGCATCTCGTTGTGACTAGCCAAGTATCAAATTGATTTCTTGTGTTGATCGTTGCACACTAGGAAAAGTGTGAAGTCTTGTTTTACTTTGGTGTTGATGCATTGTGTGATAAGCTTACTGTGAACCATGCATGATAACACCTAGAATTTGCCCCGTTGGTCCGGTCGACTAACTAAGACTATCTCATGATATGATCTTAGGAAACTTCGAAGAGTGTGAGCCAATTTTGACATATACCTCTTATGTGGCCTAACTTGTAAGTGTGTGTGAACCTCTATTGAACACCCCTTGAGCCTTACCCTTCTTTGGAAGAAACTTGATGAAAACATGACCTCTCTTACTCCACTACCTATAATCCTCTTGATCTGTGGTTGATTGTATCCAAAGTAGGCCAAAAGCCTAAGTTGGAGGTGTGGAGAAAAGAAAAGGCAGGTCAACAAATGCTAGAAAAGTCCCTTTAACCCATAATGTTGAGATAAATGGAATCCCTTCATCCAAAAAAAAAGAAGGGGAAATAAAAGAATGACAAAGAAAAAGTTATGGAATAAAGTTATGAAAATACAAAAGAAATGGGGTTTCCGTACAATCTATGGAAAGTGAATAATGGGATGACTTATGAGCACTAAAGAAAATGATGAAAGAAGAGGAAAGAAAATCTTGTGAGCACCACATATCATAAGGATGAAAGTCACTGAGCCTAAATGACCATACATTTGCACTCAGCCCCATTACAAGCCTTAAAAAAACCTTTTTGATCTTGAGTGAGATGAAGCAAATGTTGAATGGAAAATACGGGAAAACCTATGGGTGAAAGCATACATTGTGTTCTTCTTTGTGAGTGTAAGTGTTGATCTTGATTCCAGAGCTTTAAATGATTGAATCATTAAGTATGAATATGGAATCATTCTTTGTTTGAGGGCATTTGAATACCTTAGTTGAGCTTGAACTTGCTTTTGAAACAAGTATTATGAGCTTGGGAATCTTTGATAATGGTGTGTCATAACTTGAGTCTTTGAGTACACAATTGATCCTTCCATGAGTAAGTTGAGTCTTATGTGTACATTCATGATTGAGTCTTGTGTAGCACTGTTTGAGACATCCTTTTTGAACTACTGAACTTGAGTTTTACTTGAGGAGAAGCAAAAGTTTAAGTTGGGGGTGTTGATGAGTCCATAATTTGGACTCATTTAGGGCTGCATTTTGATTAAATTAGTGTCCCCAAATACATATTTTGTCTCAATATCTGATGTAAATCCTTAAGTTTCAGGTATTTGATTTGAGAGACAAAGCATGGACACTATCAAGCAAAAAGGAACAAAGCGGCTGAAAGAAGGAAGATAAGATGGCCTGAAGATCACCTAATCTATTAGGTGAGTCGCTGAAATGCCTCAAATCTCGCTTAATGTTCCAGTGTGCTGAGCCCTGAAGGAAAAGATCAAGTCTGCGAGGAAAGGGAGCAGTCGGAGCATCGCCGAGTAGTTCTGCGAAGCAGTTCCCTGTCGCCCAATGAATCAAAACGTGAAGATGCTGAAGGAAAAAGATGAAAGGCGATGAACCAGACCAAAGGGCGGATCGCCGTGTGTATCGGCGATCCTGACTAACTGCACCAAGTGGTCCTTCGCAACACAAATTTTCAAAAACTATAAATACTCATTTAATTTTGTAGCTTAGTATCAAGTTGTAGAGAATTATTACTGAGACTTAGAATATTTTCAGTTTTTTGTTCTTATTGTTTTTTTTTGGAGACATTGTTCTTGAACTTGAAGGTTTTGAAGGTTTTCAACTCCAAAAAATTGGAAGTGGGTATCCAAAATTCTTCATCCTAGACGTGTTTGAAGACATTTTCTATCGTACCCACTTGACGGAAACACTTGCTGGTATTGATTTCTTTCTCTTTTTCATGTCTAGCTAAAACCCCAATGTTGGGGTGTGATTTTGTGAATATGGGTTAAATTTCCTGTTGGGTATTGTTTATTGTTAGTATATTTGTTGTTTAAATGTGATTTCGTTTAGTAGTTATGTTTGAACTTAATGGGATTGTAGTTGCAAATACGATTTCATCTTAATGTTTTTGGCGTGCTTGAGAGAGTGGTTTTAAAACTAAGACTACTAAATTGATAGCCGGTGGTTATTGGGTCGTCATGGATTCAGCTAGAGAGAGTGAATCCTAGACCTTCTCCCACACATTCAGCTCGAGAGAATGAATGGTCTAAGGCGTAGGGTGTGCTTAAATGCTGCAACTCGGTGTTCGAGAGAAACCGAGTTGATTTGGGGTAAGTTGCTCGAGAGAGAATTTACCCCCACTAAAGTCTAGCCTAGTTACAAATATTCAGCGATTTACTATCAATAGCGTTTACCCAATAGTATATTTTATCCCACATTCCTATCACATCCCAAGAATCTCGTCTCCCTAACTCGTATCTCTATATTTTTTTTACTCTTTTTGTTCATTTGTTGAATACAAACCCCCCATTTGATAATTGACATTCGTGTCATTTCTTGAACTTGTTATAGTTTTACTTGTTAATATCTATAGCGATGATTGATTAGAACATAGTTTTACTTTTCTATAAATTCTTGCAACCACTCCCTTGGGACTCAACCCCAACCCATTCGGTTGGGTTGTATTACTGCACGCGATCGTTGACACCTTAATTAGAAATCGTATCTTTGATTACGTCGTTACACTATCACTCTCCCCACGTTATGTCGGGTTTCAATGAACATCTTTCTTATCCTATATCTATCTGCCCATATAGGATATTAGCTAGTGGATCCACCTAAGCTAAAATGTTACCGGTTCTACCGTAGGCAAGCAGACGAACCCTTACGATGTGGGATAGTACATCGGATTTCATGTTAAGCTCACATGGTCTATTTCGGTTAATACATATTTCCATCATGTGAGATACGTGCTATGGTTGAATGAGGGTCTTCTACGAATAGTGGGTGGTAGTATGGAATGCCATCCATGCATTGCACGAGTAGGTTTTGAGAGGACTATGGTGTGATTCTCTAATGTCTTAATGTCTAATGAATGAATGTGCTCTTAATGAAGATAATGAGAATGTTGACAATAATGCTTAATGTAATGGTGCATGCTTTACTTGGATTGTGTTATGAGTTGTTTTCCTTGTCATGACTTATGAAATGTTTATGTTCCTTATGCATGAGTATTGACTAAAGATAAGAAGGAAGAAGGGTTAGTTCATCTAAGGTGACCTCAAGGTGGTACTTAGTAGGAATAGTATTATGGGATTCTATTCTTACATTGCACAGGTATGGCATAAGGCTACTTTAGGTGAAGATTCTAAGGTGATGAAAGGACTTATATGTTGCATGTGATTGTATCTTATGCCTTTTATACTAAACTTCATGATGTTTCTCAAAATTGGCATATAGTATGGTTTTCAAACAAAATATCCTTTTTAAGCATGGATTTTTTCATGGCTGTCATACTTAGTACATTTTTGTGTGTTAACCAATATATCTTCTATTTTTCTACAAAGTGTAGGTTCCGGCAAGTGAGTTGTTTCCTTCTAGTTCAAACGGCTTAGATTGAGTTCTTCCAAAGCTTGTGGTATGTCCTCATGGATCCGAGGACAAGTGCTTTATTGATGTTTCTTGTCTTTCATTGTATTAGACTCTTTTTAGACTTTCTATTGTAGGGCCGTGACCCTAGTTTTGACTCAAATGTATTAGATGGCCATGTGTGACTAGTACATTTCTTTTGTTTTAAATGATGTTTTCGATTGTATGGATTTAAAGAAAACTTTTAAATTCCACACTATTTCATATGTCTTATGTTATGAATGTTATGAGGTTTGTATGATGCTCTTCGGAGTCTTGTATGTTGTGTTACATTCAGGGTGTAGGCTCGAGTCCTGTTACCTTCAAAACACCCATTTTCAAAGTTAGAAAACCCAAAATTTAGGGTTTGACTTCAATCTCATGGATTCCTTTCAAATTCATTTTAAATGATTGAAATTTGTTTGTTTATGGCTATATTGATGATTTTAAGATGAATTCCTCAAGAATCCATGAAATACCCTATTTTCTCAAATTAGATCTTAAAGTGTGGGTATTGATTGATGCAAGTAGAATATGATAGAATTATGAATGTTATGAGTTGATTACTTGAATCATGTTATCATCCATGTGTAATATAGTAATTCTAGATGTGTTGGTGAATTATGATTCATGGTCCTTGAAAGGCAAATTATGAGAATTATGTATGATCTTGATGTTTATGTACATGCTTTATGAATATTTGAGAAAAAGGTGATTATGACTATGATGTAATGGTGGTGTTTTTGAAAGGCTATTCTCACGACACACACTTCTGAATGAAGTTTTTCTGATTATGATAATGATGATGTGTTGATTGAAAGGCTATTCTCAATTATACACTTATGAATGATAATGACATGTTGTGAAATGTTTTCTCAGAATATGGGGATTCTTAGGTTGAAAGGCTATTATAACCTACTGAATCTATGAGCTATCTTATGAATGATGTTGGGATGAGATGGGTGCCCTCACGTGAGTTGAGGGGGCGTATCTAGTAACATTCTCTTTCGCCAATAATAATGAACTAGAGTAATGAATTTTAAGTAATCCATGGGGAATAATGCAAAGCATCGAGTGGATATTGATATGAGATGGAAGCTCTCACGTGATTTGAGGTGGGGTTTCTAATAGAAATCACTTGAGATGGATGCCCATACGTGAGTTAAGGAAGGGTATCTAGTAGCAATCTCCTTATCCCATAAACTATGTGCCCTGATAGGTTATAGCTAGTGGATCCACCTAAGATAAATGTTAATTGTTCTACCTTAGGCAATTAGGACACCCTTTTTGGTGTGGGTAACACCGAATTCCATGATTTTCTCACATGGTCTATGTCATGTAAGTAATACCCCCACAAATAATGATTATGAACTATGGCTTTTCGAGAATGCACTACTTAGTATGGGTGGGGGTATGGGACTTCATCCATGCATTGCACAAGTAGGCTTTGAGAGTAGTTATGGTGTGTTCCTTAATGTTATAATGATTTATGAAATGAATATGCTTATGATGATGCTACTAAGTATGTTGACATGAAGGGTAAATGTCATGAAGTATGCTTAATGTGGATTGTTGCTATGAGTTGCTTTCCTTAATATGACTTAGTGAATGTGAAGGTTTCCTTGTCTATGAGTATTAACTAAAGATGGGATCAAAGAATGGTAAATATGATTATGGTGGCCTAAAAGTGGTACTTAGTATAGATGGGATTATGAGATCTGTATCTATGCATTGCATAAGTATAACTTAGGGTTACTTATGAGATGGTTCTATTATTCTATGATGGCCTATATGTTGAAAATGCTTATGACTTATGTTTCATACTAATGTGCATGATGATTCTCAAACTTGGCATATAGCATGGTTTTAAACTAAAATTTCCTTTTTAGCATATTTTAAATGTTTTTATGCATGGATATCATACTTAGTGCATTTTTGTACTAACCCATATTTTCTACATTTTTCTATAAGTGTAGGGTCCGGTGTTTGAGGTGATATTCTTTGATTCAAGCTTGAATCTACTATTCTCCAAGCTTATGGTGAGTCATCAATATTCAAGGACGTATGAGTCAATTGTAGTTTCTTTCTAGTTATTTCACTTTCAGACTTTATTGTAAGGGATGTGTCCCTAGTTGATTCAAAGATTGTATTAGATGGCTAATTGAGACAAGTTAGACTTCCGCTTGCTTTTATAAAAGACTTCGATTGTATGGATAAAATATTTAAAATTCCGCATCAATTCTTATATCTTATGTTATGATATGCTAAGGGGCTTACATGGATTCTTTCGGGGTTCTATGTGCCTTGTCACATCTAGGGGGTACACTTGGGTCGTGATAAAAGTGACATTCGGTGCATCGCCGAGTGGACCAGCGACATTAGTGACATCACCGATCGAAGTGTGAACTGAAGGGTCAGAATGGTTTTCAACTATTTTAAATTCAAAACACTACTTTATTTTGAATTTTTCGACTCCTGGACTTTTACACTTCCATTTTAGATCATATTTTCTTGGTATTTCAACGTGGGGGTCAGTTGTTTGGTGCATATTTGCATTTTGCTTCCGTATTTGATCGCCTGATTTTTGGTTCTATCTTATTTGAGGTTGGTGTCCCGAACTTGACTTGATTTATAGTCAGTTGAAATGCATGCTCGTATTATTGATGGATCTTCCGCATTTGGTTGATTTTTAATTTAGGGCTACTGTAGTATCATGTTAACTTTTGTGTTTCACCCCTAAATATTGAATTCTATGTTGAAATTGCTTGAAATCGTGGGTGTATAGTTGTAGCATGTTGGGTCTGGTGTGGGTAAGGTCTGACTACCCCGAAATGTACGAATCACCTGAATTTGCCCTATGATTGAGCGGATGACGTCATTTTTACGGACAAAAGATGTTGATTGGTCAATTTTAGACAAATTGGGGAAAATATGAGTACTCTGAGATTGATATTGATGTGGGTCTATGTTTAATTTCATAGAATAGGGAATTAATTGCATTATCATTGGCTGAATATTGAAAATTGAAAGTTGTGGGAGAAATCTAACACGAGGGGCAGTTCGGCGAGCTTAGTCGAGCTCGTTGATTGACTCCACGGTTTGCCAAATGTGTCTTACCTCATCCTTTTTACCTTGACATTTGAGTGGAAGACTCTGTAACATATGGCGAGACGTTTGTGCTCGTCAAATATCTTGTGATCGCCCTTTTTCAGCCCATTTGGTAATTCATTTTGTTATATTCGGCGAGCTACCCTTGGCTTGCTGAATGAATTTGCTGATTCTCTGACTGACCCTGGACCTTGCGAACTTGTTCTAGTTTTTGTGCATTTTTGTTATGTTACTTTCATCGAGCTCGATTAAGCTCGCTGAAGGAGTTTGGCGACTCGCCAAACTAGTCGGTGAGTTTTTCTGCTAGTTTTAAACTTTGGTTTTTCATTAACCTGTTTCTAATGGTTTGGTTCGATATGTTTTGTTTTGCAGATATGTCCAGACCTAAAGTTCCCGGAAGGAACCTACCACCTGTAAGAGAGCACTGGGAATACTTATTTCTGAGGGTGCTACCCCGTCATGAGCAGCATAGCCAAAATTTCCTCCAACAGGGGGAAGCACATAGGAAAAGAGAAAAGGGTCATGTGGATCCGAGTCCGGCTGAGGATAGCTTCGATAGTATGGGTAACTACAATACCAACCTCACCTCTTCGGAATATGATCGTGAGGATGTCTCGGGGTCAAGATAGCCAGCCTCTGTGTCCGAGCCAGAGGATGACCAGACTCTTCAGAAGAGGCGAGTTGAGCTCCCTCCCAGAGACCTACATGATCCGACCAGACTACCAATTACTCCTCTACCTCAAGCACAAAAAGAGGAGCAGGCACCACCAGTGCCCACGGTACAAGCACCTTCACCTCGATTGATGAATATGTGTAAGGCTTCGGGGTTTAGGACGATTCTAGAAGAAAATAGTGTCTACTTATGGAGTGGTGGACAACTAATCAAATGTGTGGGACACCATTCGGTTCCACAATTTTGAGAGATTCACACAGCCTCGAGGCTCATACATACCTTCCTGGGTCCATGAGTTCTTGATGAGTCCACAATTTTGACTAATTTAAGTCTTTATTTGGATAGATTTAGTGTCCTTAAATGCTTATTTTGTGCCAATAACTGACGTAGAATCCCTGATTTCCAGGTATTTGGATTTAGGAACAAAACATGGACAAAAATGGGTAAAAAGGAATAAGGCAGCTGAAAGAATGAAGAAAAAAAGGCCTGTTGATTGCCTAATCCATTGGGCGAGTTGCCGAGTGGCTATTACCTCGCCTAAAGTTTCAGTGTGCCAAGCCTTGAAGGAGAAAATGAAGTTGGAGAGAGGAAGGAGCAGTCGGCGTGTGCCGAACGGTTCCGCAATGCAGTGATTGGATCGCCTAAAGTTACATAACTTGAGGATGCTGAAAGGCAAAGCAAAAAGGCGATGGAACTGACCAAAGGGCAGATCGCCGAGCTGATCGGCGATCCCGACTTACTTATGCCAACGTGCTGGAGTACCCCGGGATGCAACAAGATATATTGAGGTCACTCCTTTCTCTTCTACAAATATCAGGCGTATATAGGCCAAATACACTCTAGAGGAGACCGACATGAGGAAAGCAGCTCTGGTGGATACATCTTTAGAGCTGGCCATTGGTTCTATACATGTAGAGGCATCTTTGTCTACTCCGGCCTCTGGGCCTTCAGGTACTTCTGCTCCTACTTCTTCTTCACAGGCTCCGGGTACTTCTACCTCTTCCCAGCCAACCAAGATTACTCAGGCGATGATCCTGAAGATGGGGCTACCCGTCTAGAGGCTGCAGTCCCGTGGATTGTGATCAATATTGATAACCTGAATAATTCTCTAGATTGAACGATATGTTTATGCAATTCCACTGAGGCTAATTTGAGTTTCATAAGTCACGTGTGAACTCTTAGCATCACATTGTGATTGGCCAATTGGTGAAATGAATCTTGTGATGATCTTTACAGGCGAGCTAAATTTGTAGATTCTTGATTGATGATTACGTTGAATGTCTTGTGTGGTGAGATTGCCTAGAAATGAGTGCTTGGTGATACCTAGAACTTTCCCTGTTGGTCCAATTCGCCTAACCTAGGTGAATGATAGAGATGATCTTAGGCACATCTTTTGAAGAGTGAACCAAATTGTTATTATACCTCTTTGAGACAACCTTGTAAGAGTGTGAAACTAGCTTGGCACCATTTGAGCCTAACTTTTTGTTGGGATGACACATGAATGAATTTGACCTCATTCCCTATCTCCTAAAACCATCATGAAACATTGGTCCATTTCAATAGCAACCTTAGGCCAAAAGCCTAATTTGGGGGTGTGGTCAGAAATGATGAAAGTCAAGAAGTTTGTGAACATTTTTTTTACCCTTGATAGATTGTGTTGAAAAAGATGGAACCCCGCCATATAAAAAAGAGAAAGAAAAAGATTGAAAAAGAATGTTACAATGAATCTTGTGCAATGAATAAAAGAAAAGGGGTGTCAAATGAATCATGCTTAAAAGAACTTAGGGTGGATTGTGAAAATCAAAAAGACTGAAAGAAAAGGAGAAAAAGTGAAATGCAAGTCATGCTTCGTGAAGGTAGAAGTAACTAAGCCAAAATAATCATACATTTACTCTCAGCCCGTTGCAAGCCCTGAAAAACCTTAGTGATCTTGATTCAGCTTAATATCATGTTGATTGGAAAATATGGGCTAGCGTATGGGTAGAAGCATGCATGTGTTTATCTTTGTGAGTGTGAGAGTTGAGTTTGATTCCTTAATTCTTCAATCTTGATGGATCTTTTTGTGGGCATGGAATCATTTTTGATGTGAGGGCATTGAAATACTTTTGTTGTGCTTGAATTTGCATTTGAAACAAGCATTGTGAGCTTGATTTCTACTTGATGATGGCTAGTCACAGTTTGAAACTTGTACTGCACAATTAAATATTGCACGGGTGGTTTAAACCTCGTGTGCATTCATGTTGTGTCTCGAGTAACACTATATGTAGACATCTCTATTGAACTAATTGATCTTGTGTTTTACTTTAGGAAAAGCAAAAGTTGAAGTTGGAGGTGTTGATGAGTCGGAGATGTTGAATCATTTAGGGCTTAATATTCAAAGTTTTAGTGTCCTCGATGCCTATTTTATGCTTTAAATTGATGTTACAATGCTTATTTGAAGGAATGAAGGCAAAAGAACAAGGCAAGCGCATTACCAGGCAAAAAAGAATGAAAACGATGAAGAAAAGCAAGGTTGGTACTTGCCAAAGCCACTCGGCGAATCGCCGAGTCGACCTTTAGCTTGCCAAAAGTTCCAGCAGGCTAGCCTATGGACAAGACCAACTCGGCGGGCAAATTGATGGTTTGGCGACGCTTTGAATGGATCGGCGATATCTTCTTTGATCGCTTAAAGTTACAAAAGAGATGTGGTGAAAGGCCAAGACAAGTAGGCGATGGAAAGGAGCACTCGATGCATTGATGCTTATCGTGACCAACGAAACTAACCTACGGTACGAGTGTCTACAATCGTCGATAATATAGCAACCCAACTAAAGGTTGGGGTCGTATCCCAAGGGAGTGGTTTTGACAATTAATAGAAAAATAAAATTTAGTTCTAAATTAAAAGGGGGTGACACAAAAGTGTCGAATATCAATTGGGGGTTTTGTCAGAAGTAGTAAAAACAACAAAAATAACAAGAAAATCAAGTATGGGGGAAGAGTTCTTGGGGTGTGACCACAATACAAGTTGAGATAAATAGTTGGGTACATACTTTCGATAGGAAATTTGCAAGATAATAGAGACTAGGCTAAACATTAGATGGAAATAAGTTCCCTCTCGGGCAACTTACCCCGTTTCAAATGCGTTCCTCTCGGACACCCATTTTCTGCATGAAGGCAAGCCTACGCCTTACCCCACTCACTCTCTCGAGCTGAGTGTTAGGATATGGGACTACGGCTCACCTTATCGGGCTGAACCTCATGTCGACCAACTCCTTAGGCTACAGTCTAGTGGTCTTGGTTTCGCAAACTCCCTCTCGGGCAAGCCAAAAACACATGGGTGTTTTTTTATTTTTCAACTACGAACCCATTAAATTAAACCACAACCACTAGGTGAAATCACCATTAAAATACATCTAACGTATTAGCAAGCAAGACCCAAAAACAATATCAACACATATTTGCTAAATCACACCCCAAGAATGGTGTTTTTAGCCACACATCAAGAAATAACAAAATACACCTAGAATGATAGTAAAATCAAATGGGTATCAGAAATTAAAACTTGATTTAAGCAAAGGAAAAAGAATAAGGAAGACCCACTTCCAACTTGGGGAAGATGAACTCCATTCTTCAATTTACCAAAACTCTCTCCAAACTTGAGAAGAAAATACCAAAAAGTATTATTCTATTATGGAAATTAAAATTAATATTCAACTGCTTAAAAATTAATAACAAATTTGGTATTTATAGACTTCAGAAAATAGTGCTGGCGGATCTTTCGGTGAGGTTAGTCGGAATCGCCGATCAACTCAGTGATTCACCCTTTGGTGTAGTTCGTCGCCGTCTTGCACTAGCCTTTAACATTGTTCTGTTCTGTTCTGTGTCATTGGGCGACATAGTACTGCTTCGCCAAACTATTCGGCGAAGCGCCGACTGCTCCTTTCATCGCCTTTTTGATCCTGCTCCTTTAGGGCTTCGCGTACTGGAACAAAGGGCGGATTTCGTCCCTTCGGTGATTCGCCAAGTGTGCTTGGCGATGCTCAGGCTTTAGCTTCTTCGTTCTTTTTTGCCTTTTTGTTCCTTTTTTCGCCTAAGTGCCCATGCTTCCACCAAAACTTCAAATACCTGAAACGTTAGAGTTTTCATCAGATATTGAGAAAAAATAAGCATTTTGAGGACACTATTTTTATCAAAATAAATCCCTAAATGAGTCCAATTTGTGGACTCATCATGCATCGCCGACTAGGTCAACGAAATCCAACTTATTTCACTGAGTGTACTCCGAAGCTGAAATTCTGGAAACGTATAAATACAACTTTCAAAAGAAGAAAAGCAGTTCCCACATTATCAAGTTTTGGATTTTTCATCCTCAGCATTGGTTTTGCACTTTTTAAGTAGATATTTAGGGTTTTTTTTTGTTTTTGAGATTAATTTTGAGCATTTTGGAGAATTGTGAATTGTTGCCCAAGCTGATGGAAAACATAGTTGGTAACAATTTCGTGTTCTTTATTGTGTTTGGCTAAAAAAAAGCCATTCTTGGGGGTGTGATTATGTAGTTGAATGTTTCAATTAGCTTAAGGGTGTTAGTATTTACTGATTTTATTGTTGATTTGGAGTGGGTTCAATTAATAGTTTGAGTTTAATTGATGAATTGTAGTTGCAAATGCAATTCTAGTTCAACATTCTAAGCTTGCTTGAGAAAGAAGTATTAGAGTTAAAACTATTAGCTTATTATTATAGTGATTTAGGTTATTGTATATTTATCTACAGAATGTGGGTCTAAATCTGATCCTACTAATCTAGCTTGAAAAAGTAGATTGATTGAGGTATTGGGTTATTTGTATATGTGTGCTTGTTGAGGTTCGAGAGAACTCGCTTCATTCGTAATAGTTGAGAGAAATGGCTATTGCACCTAAATCCTAGCCTACCCACTAAGATTCAATAAATTTTAGTAAATAATAATCACCCATTTTGCGAATTTGGCATTCAACTGATCACACTCCCAAGAAATCCCCTCTACTTGATACTCCTTGTTGTTTGTAGTTGTTAATTGTTCACTCAAATCCCCCCATTGACATTGATTGTTAACACCTAGTCATTTACTTTATTGTTTTGAAAATGTCTACATTTACAAACTATTAGAACATCAGTTTACTTCATAATCGAATTATTTACCGTATCACTCCATGTGGGATCGACCCCAACTCTTAGTTGGGTTTATACTTGTTAGCGACCGCCTACACTTAGAATCGGATGAAGTGTAGTTGAGAACTATCAGACACTTATTGTTTTCAGTCTTTCCTTACTTTTAATTTTGGAATCTAATGTACGAGCTAAGTCCTCATTCCTTCTTATGTTAATGGCTTTCAGACGAGGTGTAGATTACCACTTTTCTTTATAAAACTCTGACATGTTAAAATTGTTTTAAATCTCTTTATTTTATTATCTTTTATGATGAAATTTAAGTGTTTTGTATGGGACCTCTTGGAGTCTTATACGCCATGTTAAGCCTAGGGTCTACCTTGGGTCGTGACAAACTTTAACCTCAAGGATTCAAAATAAAATTCACGAGGAAAGAGAATATAATTCATAATTTTATTTAATGGATGAGAATATAAAGCATATTATTGTTACTAATGACTTGAATATGATAAAATTTATTATAAAATAAATTATTACCCATTGAATTCAAAATTTGTACTCCAACAACATTATTGAAATTTATAATATGGTATATTTGCAAAAAAAGATAGTTTTTTTTTATTTAAGTACATTGATTTATTATTTTATTCAATTTATTTTACGTTGAGAAATATGAGTAATAAGTTCATGTCACGACCAAAACTATACTCTAGTTGTAACTTGGCATATACGACCCCGAGAGGTCATACACAAGTCACTTAGCATACATCATACAAGATAATAGAAATAAAGATTTCAAAGAAACAATCGTATATCATAAAAGAGTTTGACAAACCAGAAGTTTAACATAAATCTTAATAAGACATCTATTACATCTGAAGAAGTGATAGGGACATAACACATACATCACATAAAAGTTTGAAAACTGAAATACAGAAAACAATAAAAGTGTTTGGTCCTCGGAACATGTGGGCTCACTAATCCTTGAGTACCAAAAGATCAACTAGCCACATGTGTTAGAGGTAGGAGCATCTAACTCTATATTAGTGAAACAATGTAGGAACAAGTATTCATTAGTACATTTCATGTACTAAATATGGTAGCAATGCATAAAAGTTATGAAATCATGCTAAAAAGGACTTTACATACATGTAAACAAGATAAATCATAAGAGAAAAGGGTTGAAAACATATATCATAATCATGGTCAATGCAATGCAAGCTTAACATATTTGAAACACTTTGTGAAATACATTGAATGTAACTTAGTTCATTATTGTAGGAAGTTTACCATTAACCGCCATAAGTCATGTGAGTTGTAACATGAAGTACAGTGTACTTCTCTCACACCGATAAGAGAGTGTCCTACTTACCAAGGTAAGAACCATGAACTCTAGCTTAGCCTACTTGTTTTACGTTAGACTATAGTTTAGTCTAATAATTTCCGTAATGTTACAATATCTCCCCTTGGGAACATTTGTCCTCGAATGATGATCTAGACACCTTACGGAATTAAAGACTCAAGACTAGAAACCCATCATGCATGAAATATCATAATAATGCACAATTCAAAGAAAGAAACATCAACTTCATCTCAAAACATAATCAATGCAATACAAGGGAGTAGGAACTACATCTAACAACCCACACAATATGCATGAAACCCAATATTTCTCATATTCATAGGAGGAACTACCTTCTCCAACTAAAATAATGCTCAACACAACAACATGGAGCCAATATGCCAATTTTCTCAAAAGCATATTAAAGCATGTTCATCTACACATCCCATGAAGTCAAAAAGGCAACTCATACTAAATGCACAACAACATGAGGAACATAAATCATGAAAACTGATTTTCTTACTAAACATGAATTTCATCAAGAACATGCATAACATAAGGAAATCATGGAAAAACTCATATAACACACATGACTTCCAAGACACTAAAACTCAAGAGGAACTATTTACCTCAAGCTTGAATAGGAGTAGAAGAAAAGAGATGAGGATATCGGGACTTCTTATTGGCCTCGGCCTCCCAAGTAGCACCATTAACTAAATAATTTCACCACAAAATTTTCACGAAAGCTATTTCTTTATTTCTCAATCTCTGGACTTGCCGGTCTAAGATCTGTACTGGAACCTTTTCATATGAAAGAATTTCATCAACTCCAAACCCTTCTAGGGGAATAATGGATGTTGGATCTCCAATACACTTTTTAAACATAGAAACATGAAATACCGGATGGACCGGGGCAAACTCATTTGGCAAATACAACTGATAGGCAACCTTCCCAATACATTACAAAATTTGATATGGGCCTACATACCGGGAACTAAGTTTACCTTTCTTGCCAAACCTCATCACACCCTTCATGGGTGAGATTTTCAAATAGACCCAATCATTAACTTCAAATTCTAGATCCCTTCTCCTCACATTGGCATAAGAGTTTTGTCTACTTTGTGTCGTTCTCAGCCTCTCTCTAATGACCCAAACTTTTTCCATAGCTTCATAAACCGACTCGGGACCAATAAGAGCAATTTCACCTACCTCAAACCAACCAACCGGAGACCTATATCTCCTACCATACAAGGCTTCAAAGGGAGCCATACCAATACTATAATGATAACTATTATTTTAGGCAAACTCTATTAATGGTAAGTGGTCATCCCAATTACCTTTAAAATCTATCACACATGCCCTCAACATGTCCTCTAAGGTCTGAATGGTTCGTTTCGCTTGACCATCCGTTTGGGGATGAAAAGTCGTGCTAAGCTTGACCTTAGTACCAAGCCCTTTTTGGAATGACTTCCAAAAGTGTGAAGTAAATTGAGTACCCCGATCCAAAATGATGGATAAAGGAACTCCATGTAACTTCACTATCTCCCTTATATACAAATTGGCATAATCTTCTGCCGAATGATATACCTTGACGGGAATAAAGTGGGCTGATTTTTTCATCCTATCTATAATGATCCAAATAGAATCATGTTGCCTTCGGGTACGAGGCAAACCCATAATAAAATTCATATTGATCACTTCCCAATTCCAAGTGGGAATTGGTATATCTTGCAAAAAGCCTCCCAGCCTTTGATGCTCAACCTTAACTTGTTGACAATTGGGACATTTGGCTACAAATTTTGCAATATCCCTTTTCATATCATTCCACCAATAGACTTCTCGTAGATCAGGGTACATCTTGGTGGCTCCTGAATGAATAGAATACGGAGAACTATGAGCCTCCTCTAAAAATTGTTCCCTCAAACCATCAACATAAAAAACAGATAATCGACCTTGGTACCTAAGTACCCCATCTCCCCCTTGGGAGAAAGCCTCAGCGGACTTCTTGAGTACCGACTCTTTCAATTCAACTAATATAGGATCAAAGTCTTGTTTAGACTTCAAATCCACCACAAAGGACGATTCAGAGCCATTATGAACCATGAATACACCCTCGGTGGAATCCACTAGTTGGAAAACTAGCCAGGCCAATCTATGCACCTCACGAATCAATTATTTCTTTTCATCTACTACACGAGCCACACTACCCATGGACAATCTACTAAGTGCATCCGCTACCACATTAGCTTTGTCGGGGTGATAAAGGACACTTATGTCATAATCTTTCAAAAGTTCTAACCTCCTTCTTTGTCGGAGATTCAAGTCTTTTTGACTAAATACATATTGAACACTCTTGTGATCGGTGAAGACATCCACATGGACCACATACAAATAATGTCTCCATATTTTCAAGGCAAATACTACCGCCGCTAATTCAAGATCATGGGTCGGATAATTCTTCTCATGGGCCTTAAGTTGCCGTGAAGCATAGGCAATCACCTTACCATATTGCATGAGCACACATCCCAACCCAACTCAAGAGGCGTCAAAATATACAACAAAACAATTTGTACCCTCCGGTAAGGTCAACACCGGAGTGGAAGTAAGTCTATCTTTCAACTCTTAGAAGCTTTTCTCACAAGCCTCTGACCACTCAAACTTAGCCTTCTTTTGAGTCACAGTCGTTAACGGAGAAGCAATGGAGGAAAACTACTCAACAAACTTCCTATAGTAACCGGCCAAACCCAAAAAGCTTCTAATGTCAGTTGGAGTTAGAGGTATTCGGCAACTCTTGACCACATCCATTGTAGCAATCCTTTCAAAATGATACCACAACTTAAACAAGAAATCTAATTAAATACTTGCGACATTTAAAACCAATTAATGAGGGCATACTGATTTTAATCTATTAGAGGGATTAGATTCACAACGAACTTGAAAAAAAAACAATTTAAGCAATTAACCAACCAGATCTTCATGCATATGTTAACCTCACACTCGAGGGTGAAATAACAAGAATATTACAAGGTTCCGAGTACCGAAATCAGCCGGCTCATGCTTCACACAACTTTCACGACTTATAGCAAATTAGTACATTACAAGACTTGGGTTTACACAACCCAAAAGGATAAAAACGTATAACCATACTTATATTACAACCCATGGTGACATGACCAAATCAGCCCTTAAAATCCCCTGTAAATATACAACATAAAGATAATGTACAAGTCCCAAGGTTATACAAAATATATATGCCTATATGCAAATATGATCTTCCTTCAGGCTTTCAAAATCTCCATCATCAATGGCTAGCTTCAAGCATCATCGCGAACAGCCCCTACGATAGAAACAACTATTGCTAAGCATATAGCTTAGTGGTGTACAAACTATAGGTTTGGAGCCCTTAAATTCAAAAAGTTATCATTCTCAAGTCAAGGGCAGCACGATCGAAACAAAATCAGTAAATCAAGTAAACAATATACAAGGAGTATCAAGTTCAATATTTAAAGGTCCAACGGTCAAGAATGCTCTTAGGACAACTTTTCAAGAGATTCAATAACAAGGCTCACCCAATATATACATCATGTCGTCACACCAAGCACGAGCAGGTATCAAGAAGGGTCAAAACCCCAATAATCAAGAGAACCAAGAACCATATTAAAAAAATAGGCTTCCTAGTTCATACTTAAAATGGACAACTACCATTCTTAAGACGAACTAAAAATCCAGAGTCAAGATGGCAAATGATCCGAACCAAGAGGCATGCCAAGAGTGACAAAGTCACAGCCACAAGAAGGACAACGTCCCAACAAGAATACTAAGTGATCAAACAATCTGTACAAGTGGGCGAGTTTGATAATATTCTTTAATATATTAAAGAATACCAATACGACAATGCAAAGTGACAAGTGGTAACCAAGGTACCAAGATAACTTTTAGATATACCAGCAGGTAAAAAGAGTACAAGTTTCAGTTTATACACAAACCTCAGTTCTTTAGCACAAAAATAGTCTAACAAAACTCCACGAGTCAAATCGTAGACCTAGCAGCGTATCAAAGTCTTCAACTTGTACACGAGAATATACAAACTTTTTTACTTTCTAGCAGCTCAATAATGGTGACGTAAAATAGGGTTATCATCTCAAGTAAGCCTAGCCTGTACAAATACGACTATGCTCCCAAACAGTAAATTTTGGCCATCCTAGTGCATCATGTCGCAACTAAGATTTGAAAAGGGAAACGGCAAAACTGGACTGTATACTCTTCATGAAAGATGTGGGTACCTTTCTTAAGGTTGCAAACAATGAAGAATCACCGCAAAATGTATTTTGGATAAAAAGATATATTTGAAACACTAAGAGCTGTCCATACAGGATTTCAAACTTCAGAATCTGGACAGAACTTGTCCTATGATGCGTCCCATATTTCGAATCCATAACAACTAAATTAGAGTTTAACATAAACATAAGAGTTGTACATATACGAATTATCTTTCCAAATTATATTTATTCACAGTAAACAAAGATCTATAGAACGAGATATGCTTAATCTACTAAATGCTACCCAGCTCAAAAGCAGGTTTTACCACTTACCAAAGGGAAGAGTGTAACTCGATTTCCAGCCAAAATGACCAAGATTTTCTCTTGTGATCTTGAAGAAGAACAGGTTAGATAATGTTCAAAGGGACTTATACTTCAGGTGAGACGAATTTCCTAAGAGGAGGTGTCAAAACATAGTAACACAAGAGGTGCTTATCATATACACAGCTGTCCATAAAAGTTGGCTGCCCAAATGCATACATATACACCAATATATATATGTATATATCCTTCACCTCCTTTTAAATCTATACATATTTCTAATTTAAACATTACGCAAATACCCCCATACAATACATTAAATTACGATGATAATTATATTTAGCAAGGTTGCAAGTATAACACTATTTCAAGTTCCCAAAATGTGAATTAAACATATTGTAATAATTAAGCAGTGGTTTATCGACATACAACTCTTGTTAGCATTATCGGGGCGTTACAACTCTCTCCCCCTTAAAGAAATTTCGTCTCCAAATTTACCTTACACTAGTCCCGGAACAAGTGCGGATACTGGGTTCTTATGTCTTCTTCTCTTTCCCACGTAGCTTCTTTTCCAGAATGGTTCCTCCAAAGTATCTTTACTAAGGGAATTCTCTTGTTTCTAAGTTGCTTTTACTTCTCGAGTTTGAATTAGAATAGGTTCTTCATTAAACGTCAAGTCAGGATTAACCTCAATACATTCGACTGGAAGAACATGAGATGGATCAGAACGATATCTTCTAAGCATAGAAACATGGAAGACATTGTGGATCTTGTCTAACTCAGGTGGCAAAGCCAATTTATATGCAACTGGTCCAACCCTTTCAAGTATCTCATAAGGTCCAATAAATCGGGGGCTAAGCTTTCCTTTCTGGCCAAACCTCATAATATTTTTCCATGGAGACACCTTTAAGAATACTTTATCTCCAACTTGATATTCAATATCATGCCTTTTAAGATCAGCGTACGACTTTTGTCTAACCGATGAAATCTTTAGACGATATTTGATAATTTTTACCTTGTCCTCTGTTTGTTGCATAATTTCAGGACCAACAAGTTTTTTTTTACCAACTTCACTCCAACAAAGAGGGGTCCGACATTTTCTTCCGTACAAGGCTTCATAGGGAGGCATTCCCATGGAGACACCTTTAAGAAGACTTTATCTCCAACTTGATATTCAGTATCACGCCTTTTTAGATCAGCGTACGACTTTTGTCTATCCGCAGAAATCTTTAGACGATCTTTGATAATTTTTGCCTTGTCCTCTGTTTGTTGCACAATTTCAGGACCAACAAGCTTTTTTTCACCAACTTCACTCCAACAAAGAGGGGTTCGACATTTTCTTTCGTATAAGGCTTCATAGGGAGGCATTCAGAGATTGGTAACTGTTATTGTAAGCGAATTCAATCAAAGCCAAGTGTTTGTCCCAACTACCCTCAAACTCCATAATGCAAGCTCGAAGCATATCCTCCAAAATTTGTATCACTCTTTCCGACTGGCTGTCTGTTTGAGGATGGAACGAAGTGCTAAATTTCAACTTAGTACCCAAAACTTCCTGCAAGCTACCCCAAAATCTAGATGTAAACCTTGGGTCTCTATCTGATACAATAGATACAGGTATCCCATGTAGTCTTACAATCTCATTAATGTACAATTCGGCTAAATGCTCAAGTGAGTAATCCATCCTGATTGCTAAGAAGTGAGCACTCTTAGTTAGCTTGTCCACAATCACCCATATTGCATTATGGCTCCTTTGAGTGCGAGGAAGTCCTGAAATAAAGTCCAATGTTATTCTCTGCCATTTCCATTGCGGCATCGACAAGGGCTGTAGTAAACCAACTGGGACTTGATGTTCTGCCTTTACTTGTTGGCAAACCAAACATTTATAGATGAACTCCGCAATGTCTCTCTTCATACCATTCCACCAATAATTTTCTTTGATGGTCTGGTATATCTTTGTACCTCCAGGATGCATTGCATATGATGAAGTATGTGCTTCATTCAATATTTCTCTCCTCAAGTTGTCATCATTAAGGACTCATAACCTGTTTTGATAAAACAAGCCACCATCCTCCGTAAATGTAAAATCAAGGTTTTTTCCACTTTGAACTTCTCTGGTCAATTTTACAAGTTTCTCATCTAACTTTTGTGCTTCTTTCACTTATTCAAGTAATATTGGTTTTTCTTGCAAATTAGCAATAACTGAACCATTTGAATCAAGTGTAAAACAAACATTCAAGGCTTTTAACTTAAGGAGCAAGGGTAAAGGCTCAAAGAAATGCTTGCGAAGGATTTCCCACTTAAGGCATCTGCAAACACATTGGCTTTACCTAGATGATAATCAATCGTGCAGTCATAATCCTGGATGAGTTCAAGCCATCTACTTTGTTGAAGGTTTAGCTCCTTTTGAGTAACCAAGTACTTTAAGCTCTTTTGACCACTGAATATATGACTTTTCTCTCCATACAAATAATGCCGCCATATTTTTAAAGCAAACACTACAACAGCAAGTTCAAGATCATGAGTAGGATAATTCAATTCATGCAGTTTTAATTTTTGAGAGGCATAATAAATAACCTTCCCTTCTTACATCAAAATGCATCCTAGACCATTGTGAGAAGCATCACTGTAAACTACATATTCTTTCCCTTCAATCGGTAGAGTAAGTATAGGAGCTTGAGTCAACAAGGATTTGAGAGTTTCAAAGCTCTCTTGACAGTTGTAATCCCAAATAAACATTACTTCTTTATGCAAGAGCTTAGTCAAAGGGGAGGCGATAATGGAGAAGCCTTTCACAAATCTTCTATAGTATCCTGCTAAGCCCTAGAAACTTCTTACCTCGGTTGGACTTTTAGGAGGTCTCCATTCAACAACCGCTTGTATCTTACTAGGATCCACCTTCACACCTTCTGTTGATACAACATATCCGAGAAAAGCTACTTCATCAAGCCAAAATTCACACTTGGAAAGTTTAGCATAAAGCTCTTTCTCCCTCAAAATTTGCAAAATAATCCGGAGGTGTTTATTATGGTATTATTACTTCTGGAAAATATTAAAATATCTTCTGTAAAAACAACCACAAACTGATCAAGATAAGGTTTGAATACTCGATTCATTAGATCCATAAATACTGCTGGAGCATTTGTCAATCCGAATGGCATCACCAAAAATTCATAATGACCATACCGAGTTCTAAAAGCAGTTTTAGGAATATCATTCTCTCTAACCCGCAGTTGCTGATTTCCAAACCTTGAATCAATTTTTGAGAATACTATAGCTCCCTTAAGTTGGTCAAACAAATCATCGATCCTTGACAACATATATATATTCTTGATTGTTATTCTGTTCAATTGTCTATAGTCAATACAAACCCTAAGAGTGCCATCTTTCTTGTTTACGAATAAAACAGGGGCTCCCCAAGGAGAAACACTAGGTCGAATAAAACCTTTCTCAAGAAGTTCTTGCAATTGAGATTTCAATTCTCTTAATTCTGTTGGAGCCATTCTATAAGGAGTGATAGAAATAGGGGTAGATCCTGGGATAAGCTCGATTGGAAATTCAACCTGTCTTTCCGGGGGCAATCCGAGAAGGTTTTCTAGAAATACTTCTGGAAAATCACATACATTAGGTATGTCTTTAATACAAGGACTCTTCAATTGTATATCAACTATGTGAGCAAGGTATGCCCCACAACCTTGACGCATCAACTTTCTTTCCAAGGCCACAGAAATAATACTAGATCTCATTGATCTTGCACTTTGTACAATGATGTGTAAAAATGTAGGCTCTTTAAAAGTCACATGCTTAGACCTACAATCTACCACCGCAGGATATTTATAAACCCAATCCATCCCGATAATAACATAAAAATCATTGAAGGGCATTTCAATCAAATCACCATGAAAGACTATGTTTTGAATCACAAAGGGACAATCTTGGTACACTCGATTACACACAACTTGATAACCCAAAGGACTTTCAACTAGCACAGTATAATCAAGTCTCACAGATTTCACATTTTCGGGAAGAAGAAGTGATGAACAAATATAAGAATGTGTAGAACCAGGATCAAACAATGTAAACACACATAAGCCAAATAAGTGAAATTTACCGACAACCACGTCTTGTCCATCTTGATCATCCTTCTGCCATATCGCATAAGGGCGTGCAGTAGCCTTTTGCCCACTTTCTTGATTAACTCCACGTGTACCTGCTGCCTGGGTGTTTTTAGGTCTTGCACCTCTATTAGTTTGAGGAGGATTAACAGAAGGCTTATGAACTGAGCCTTCAGTTTTAAAGGAAGGAGCATTACTAGGATTAGGACTATCTTTCACTTTATGATCAAAGCTCCCACAATTGAAACATGCACTAGAAGCTCTCCTACAAGTGCCATAAGGATTCTTTCCACATTGTGAACAAGTAGGAACACGAGGTTTGCCTTGGCCATAATTTGGAGTGCTAGCTATAGAAACTTCTGATTTGTTTTGCCTTTGTTGAGGTGGCCTGTTATCACTACCAGCCTTAGAATTATCAAACCTTCCCCTTTTGGATGGACCCCCAAAATTTGGTCTAGGCTTTCGGATTCTGTTTTCATTTCTACTAGTTTCTTCTTTATCAAGTTGTTCTCAAATAGAAGCAACAGACACTAACTTACAGAATTTCTGATGTTGCAGGATCGCCACATTCTTCCTTATGTAATAATTTTAACCGTCTTCAAATTTCCTGCACTTGTCTTTTTCCTCTTTAATAATACCACCAGCATAGTGAGAGAGCCTTAGAAACTTTTGTTCGTATTCAGCAATAGACATGC
This sequence comes from Solanum tuberosum, assembly GCF_000226075.1. Classification (NCBI taxonomy): domain Eukaryota; kingdom Viridiplantae; phylum Streptophyta; class Magnoliopsida; order Solanales; family Solanaceae; genus Solanum; species Solanum tuberosum. The sequence continues at coordinate 631,238 of NW_006239042.1, forward strand.
CTCATTCCCTTAGATTCAAAAACTCTTTTTTCTTTGCATCACAATAAGCAGGTGGGACATACTTCATAGGAAATTCCTTAAGAAAATCATCCCAAGTAAGAACATAAGGTTTTACCTTGGTGTTCAGAACCCTTACCCACCAATCATAAGCATCTTTTTGTAATAGTGAAATAGCATACTTAAATTTGGCAACATCTGAACACTCTAACTGCTCAAATACCCTCTCCATGCAATCAAGCCATTGTTCAACATCTGTGGGATCAACAGTGCCTTCAAACTCCACTCCACCCATTTTCCTCATTTTCTTAAAGTTAATCCTGTGGGGATCATGCATCTATTCAGCCATATGGTGGAAGAATTCAGCCATTTGCTGAAAATAAGGATTTATGGTTTGAGTACCATGACTCATGTGTAGATGTGGACCAGCTCTTACACCCTGATGGTTTCCCACTTCAGAACCGCTAGTGTGGGGAACATACTGATTCGAGATATGTTCTCCAACCCCTTCCAGTGCATGAGGTTGGGAAACAGAGGCACCCGAACCTTCACGAGCAGCTTCCATAGGTTGATCAGAAGAAGTGGCCATAACTTAATTCCTTCAAAAGGGAAGATCACATTGCATTAGGTATATGTACTAGATGCATATGCACTCTACATGCGATGCAATTATCATAAACCATATAAGCAAACAAATAATCTAAATAGAACCTTTTTTGAAAGCAAACAACTATATTAGTAATACACAACAAAAGTCCTAGAACCACAAACCTAAGCTCGGATACCAACACTTGTAGCAATCCTTTCAAAACGATACCACTACTTAAACAAGAAATCTAATTAAATACTTGCGACATTTAAAACCAATTAATGAGGGCATACATATTTTAATCTAGTAGAGGGATTAGATTCAGAACGAACTCCAAAAAATAATAATATAACATTTAAGAAATTAACCGACCAGATCTTTATGCATATGTTAACCTCACACTCGAGTGTGAAATAACAAGAATATTACAACCTTCCGAGTACCGAAATCAGTCGGATCATGCTTCAAACAACTTTCAAGACATATAGCAAATTAGTATATTACAAGACTTGGGTTTACACACCACAAAAAGATAAAAACGTATAACCATACTTATATTACAACCCATGGTGACATGACCAAATCAGACCTCAAAATCTCCTATAAATATACAACAAAAGGATCATGTACAAGTCCCAAGGTTATACAAAATATATATGCCTATATGCAAATGTGATCTTCCTTAAGGCTTTCAAAATCTCCATCAGCAATGGCCAGCTTCAAGCATCATCGCGAACAACCCCTACGATAGAAACAACTATCGCTAAGCATATAGCTTAGTGGTGTACAAACTATAGGTTTGGAGCCCTTAAATTCACCAAGTTATCATTCTCAAGTCAAGGGCAGCACGATCGAAACAAAATCAGTAAATCAAGTAAACAGTATAGAAGAAGTATCAAGTTCAATATTTAAATGTCCAAATGTCAAGAATGCTCATAGCACAACTTTTCAAGAGATTCAATTACAAGGCTCACCCAATATATACATCATGTCGTCACACCAAGCACGAGCAGGTATCAAGAACGGTCAAAACTCAATAATCAAGAGAACCAAGAACCATATTAAAAAATGGCTTCCTAGTTCGTACTTAAAATGGACAACCTCCATTCTTAAGACGAACTAAAAATCCAGAGTCAAGATGGCAAATGATCTGAACCAAGAGGCATGCCAAGACTGACAAAGTCACAGCCACAAGAAGGACAACGTCCCAACAAGAGTGCTAAGTGATCAAACAATCCGTACAAGTGGGCGAGTTACATAACCGTCTTTAATGTATTAAAGAATACGAATATGACAATGCAAAGTGACAAGAGGTAACCAAGGAACCAAAATAACTTTCAGATATACCAGTAGGTAAAAAGAGTAAAAGTATCAGTTTATACACAAACCTCAGTTCTTTAGCACAAAAACAGTCCAACAAAACTCCACGAGTCAAATCGTAGACCTAGCAGCGTATCAAAGACCTCAACTTGTACATGAGGATATACAACCTTAAAAAAATGAATTTAATAACTTATTTACTTTCTAGCAGCTCCATAATGATGACGTAAAATAGGGTTATCATCACAAGTAAGCCTAGCCTGTACAAATACGACTATGCTCCCAAACAGTAAATTCTGGCCATCCTAGTGCATCATGTCGCAACTAAGATTTGAAAAGGGAAACGGCAAAACTGGACTGTATACTCTTCATGAAAGATGTGGGTACCTTTCTTAAGGTTGCAAACAACGAAGAATCAACGCAAAATGTATTTTTGATAAAAAGATATATTCAAAACACTAACAGCTGTCCATACATGATTTCAAACTTCAGAATCTGGACAGAACTTGTCCTATGATGCGTCCCATATTTCGAATCCATAACAACTAAATTAGAGTTTAACATAAACATAAGAGTTGTACATATACGAATTATCTTTCCAAATTATATTTATTCACCGTCAACAAAGATCTATAGAACGAGATATGCTTAATCTACCAAACGCTACCCAGCTCAAAAGCAGGTTTTACCACTTACCAAAGAGAAGAGTGTAACTCGATTTCCAGCCAAAAGGACCAAGATTTTCTCTTGTGATCATGAAGAACAACAGGTTAGATAGTGTTCTAAGGGACTTATACTTCAGGTAAGACGAATTTCCTAAGAGGAGGTGTCAAAATATAGTAACACAAGAGGTGCTTATCATATACACAGCTGTGCATAAAAGTTGGCTGCCCAAATACTTGTGTGCTGCCCAAATGCATACATATACACCTATATATACATATATATATATATCCTTCACCTCCTTTTAAATCTATACATATTTCTTATGAAAACATTACGCAAATACCCCCATACTATACAGTAAATTACGATGACAATTATTTTAAGCAAGGTTGCAAATATAACATTATTTCAATTTCCCAAAATGAGAATTAAACATATTGTAATAATTAAGCTGTGGTTTATCGACATGCGACTCTTGTTAGCATTTTTGGGGTGTTACATCCGTCTTCTTATGATCTACCGCAGTACCCTTGCTTGACACAATATGACCAAGGAAAGCAACGGACCTCAACCAAAATTCACACTTGCTAAACTTTGCAAAAAGTTGTTGGTCCTTAAGAACTTGTAATACAATCCTCAAATGGTCAATATGCTCATTCTCACTACTTGAATAGATCAAAATATCATCAATAAACACTATCACAAACATGTCCTGATATTGTTGGAACACTCTATTCATGAAATCCATAAATCCTGCCGGGGAATTTCTCAACCAAAATGACATAACCAAAAATTCATAGTGACCATACCGGGTCTTAAACGCCATCTTGGGAATATCTACCCCTCTCACCCTTAGTTGGTGGTAACTCGAACGAAGATCAATTTTGGAGAAATAGCTAGCCCCTTGAAGTTTATCAAACAAGTCATCAATTCTTGGAACATGATATTTATTATTGATGGTCACTTTGTTTAATTGACGGTGATTAATGCACATTCTAAGAGACCCATCCTTCTTTCTAATAAAAACCACCGGAGCACCACATGGAGAGATACTCGGACGAATAAAACTCTTAACTAGCAAATCCCTTAATTGTTCCTTCAACTCTTTCAACTCGGCCGGAGCCATTTTATAATAAGGAATGGAGATAGGTTGCGTATCCGGTAAAAGATCAATGACAAAATCAATTTCTCTCTCAGGGGGAATACCGGGTAAATGATTAGGAAAAACTTCCGGGAACTCATTCACTACCGGAACTGACTCTAGGGAAGGAATTTTGGACGCAACATCCATCACCCTAACAAGATGGTAAATGTACCCTTTGGAGATCATTTTCCTAGCTTTAAGGCAAGAAACAAATTAACCTCTACAGATAGAATTTCCTCCCTTCCACTCTAAAATAGGCTCATTTGGGAAATAGAACCTAGCCACCCGAGTCCTACAATCTATAGAGGCAGAACATGCATGTAACCAATCCTTACCTAAAATCACATCAACGTCTAACATGTCTAACTCAACCAAATCCACCAAGGTAACTTTATGGAACAACAAATTGGACAACTTCTATATTCTCTTTTAGCCATCACTGAGTCACCAAACAGGGTAGAAACTGCAAAAAGCTTTACTAACACTTCGGGGAGAATTTGAAACTTCGTGGCCACAAAAGGTGTCACAAAGGACAAAGTGGCACCGGGATCTAACAAAGAATATACAACAATATAAGAGACTTGCAACATACCAATTACCACAACCAGGGAGCTCTCTTGGTCACCTCGGGATTGAAGAGCATAAAAGCGGTTTTGCTTTTGAGCATTGGATTTTGAACCTCTTAGAGAAGCTTTCTTATCTTCTTTCCCTTTAACCTTGAGCATAGGACAATCTCTCATCTTGTGGCCACTCTTCCCACAACCATAGCACCCATTCAAGCCAACTAAGCATTTGCCATCATGTTTACTACCACACTTTGCACAACTTGGCCTAGCAACATAGGAACCACCACTATTGCATCCTTGAGGTTTAGGGTTAGACGACCTATCATTGTTGACCTTGGGGGAGAACTAGAAGAGCCTTGGTTGGTGAACCTTTGCTTGAACCTTAGTTGACCTTGTACATCAGACCTAGCATTGGAGAAATTCCCATCACTGGTTCTAGCTCTTTTCACCTCCCTATTGTTTTCATGGAGTTTCTCTTCCTCCATTTGTTGAGCATACACCACCAGACGTGAGATATCCTTATTATCATGAAGCATTGCCGAAAAACATTATTTTCTCACAAATCTAGACAAACCCATCAAATACCTACTCATCATATTCCTTGAGACCGCAACCAAAGCTAGAGCATACTTGGACAATTGGGTAAACTTTAGAGAATATTCTTGAACACTCATACCTCCTTGACGAAGGTTAAAGAATTCTTCCACCTTAGCTTCCCTCAAGTCTCGGGGAAAGAACCTATCAAGGAACACAGATTCGAACACTTCCCACTCTATTAGACCCGCTCCTACCAACCTATTGTTCATCCATTAGGTATACCATACTTGAGTAACGCTCTTCAATTGATAAGCGGCTAGCTCCGCTTTCTCTACCGAAGTCACCCTAAAGGCATCAATTATCTTATAAACCTCTTCCAAAAACTCTTGAGGATCCTCTCGCACTTTGGATCCAAGAAACACGAGAGGGTACATCCTAGCAAAATCCCTCAATCTAGAAGCAACATAATTCACATTAGTATTCATAGGAGCAATCACCTCTCTATTGGCTTGAGTTTTCACAACTTGAACCAACAATTGGATAGTAGACCTAAACTCCGCATGGGTCACATTCTCCATTACGGGATCAACCGTAGCTTCGTTAACTTGAGGGTCTTGATTACCTTGAGAAACTCCTTGATTCATATTCTCCTTATCCACCCTTCTTATATTAGCCCTTCGTGTATTCATTTACTGAAGACACAAAAGAAGGATTAAGAGAGGGACTTTTATAGAGTTAAATTCTAAGACACGACTTAAGAGTAATGAAAGAAGTGAAATTTCCTAAGATCTTATAACCTGTTATTCAAAAATGTTGTGCGCTTCACACTCATTAACAAGACTCTATTGGACGTGGCTTATGAGAATCATCCTAGAATCATTCTAAACCTTTTGCTCTAATTACCATGTTTTTCATGACCCAAGGGTACCCCCTAGACATAACAAGGCACATAGAAACTCTAAAGGAACCATGTAAGACACTTAGCATATCATAACATAAAGCATTAGAATAAAAACAGTAAAAACACATTTAAGTCCAAAAGTTTCATAAAATCAAAGTGGAAGTCTAGACTTGTCTCAATTACCCATCTATTACAATCGAAGTATCAAATAGGGCCACAACCCTGACAACATAGTTCTCAAATGAAAGTACAAGAAAAAGAAACTGCAAAAGTCAGCATCCGTCCTCGAAGCATGAGGACTCACCAAAAGCAAGAAGAATAGATGATCCAAGCTTTGATAAAGGAGGAAGATAACCTCAATCACCAGACCATATACTTATAGAAAATGTAGAAAACATGGGTTAGTACAAAGATATTCTAAGTATGGTAGCCATGCATAAAAATCTTGAAACATGCAAAAAGGGACATTTTAGTTGTAAAGCATGCATTTTACCAAGTTTAAGAATAACCATGAGGATTAGTGCAAAAGAATAAGTTATAAGCATATTCAACATATAGGTCATCAAATCATATTGGAAACATACCATAAATACCCTCAAAGTATTCTTCTACAATGCATGAATAAGATCCCATAATCCTACCCACACTAAGCAAAGCTTATTGAGTAACTATAGTTCATAAATCATATTATCATAATGGGATTATCGTTAACCGACATAGACCATGTGAGCTTAATCATGGAATCCGGTGTCTACCCCACACCGAAAAGGGGTTGTCGTACTTGCCTAAGGTAGAACAAAACTCTTAGCTTAGGTTGATCCACTAGATAAAGACCTATTTGGGCACTTAGTTTATGGGATAAGGAGATTGCTTCTAGAAACCCAGATTCAACTAAGGTAGAAGGTTTCCATATCATGAGATACCTACTTTGGGAACCCGGACTCAACTAGTGTATAAGTTTTCAAGGGGAAGCCGGACTCAACTATCGAATAAAATTCCATCTCATATTCATATCCACTTGGTGCTAAGCAATAATTCCCATAGGTTATCTATTAAGTCTTGACTTAAGTTCATATTAATGGAGGAATGTGTTTACACTCAATCCAATATAATTCATACTATAGCTCATAGATTCAATAGGGGAGACTAGTCTTCCAACCTTAGAATCACTACATGTGACAAACCTTTCACATCATATCATATTCATACATAAGTGTGTACATGAGGGTAATGACCCAACCAACACAACAATTAGATCACAATCATATTCACTTTACTCTCAAAGTAATATAGATGCATATACATAAGCCTCATAAAAATACCTAATTCTCATGCTTTTCCCTACAAGGACCATAGATCACATTCAACCAACATATCTAGAGTTACTACATTAGACATGGATGATAACATGATTCAATTACTATTATTACTATAAGCATGATTTCATAATACTCCTCATTCTACAATTCACCCACACTTTTAGATCCAATTTGGGAAAATAGGGAAATTCATAGATTCTTGAGGAATTCAACTTAAAATCATATAAAATCATCAATTAATCCATAATAAAACATAATCCAATCAATTAAAATGAATTTGAAAGGAATCCTTGGGATTGAAGTCCAACCCTAGGTTTTTGGGATAACTAACTTTGAAATTGGAGTTTTGGAAAGGGCTTCATGGGTGAAGGCTACCCATGGATGAAGAACTACCATACATTGATGAAGAATTACCACGAATTTGTGTGAAAAACCCTTCTTCTTCAAACCCTAGCATGATTGTCTTCTTCTTCGTTGGAGTTCTAGAGAGAAGATTTTGGGGGAAGTTGATTTTGATTTGTGAATTTGGGAATTATGAGGAGGATGAATAGATTTAGGGGCTTTAAAACATTATATAGTTTGTCTAAATATTAAAAAATGATGTCACTTAATAATTAATGAAAAAGGAAAACCCCAAAGAACCCTTAACTAATTCACAAAAATGGTTTCCAGGTATGACATATGGCCCCCTCACACACGGACCGTGTATGGACCAACGGCCCATGCTGGTGAAGCGTGGGTCGTGGTTAGTGACTTTTATTCTTAGGGGTGGACCTACGGATGCCAACCCATGGAGCGTGGGTTGACCCGCGAGGCGTGGGTGCCCTCCGTGTGTCACTGCCTGGCAGCCCTTCTAGGTCTTTTCCTCAAGGACCTATGGTTGGTCCTTTGGGTTTAGGCCTTGACGTTCTAACACGAAAACATGAATTTTAAGGTACGGGCAAGTACTTTCAAGGCTCTGACCCTAACTTCAAGCTCTAGCTTCGCCTACTAGTTTAGTCTATTAATTTCTGGAATGTTACAGTTATAGCCCTACGGACCGTAGGTTGAGACCATAAACACAAACATCAACCATGCAGGTTTTGCACATTTCCATATTTCAAAATTCGAGGTGTTACAATATCTCCTTCTTAGGAATATTCATCCTCGAATAGGATTCAAGACATCATAAAGAGGGTAGCAAATAGATCTAATAGCCCGACATTAATGCAATCACATAAATGCACATATTCGAGGAGGAAACTCAACTCCAAGCTAAAGCATACTGAAAGCATCATTTCATAAGGCCTATATGCAACTCATACTCAAATGCACATAAACATGGAGAAATCAATCAAGCTAACACATTTTCTCAAAAATCAAGTTTTCATGAGCATGCATGCATAAGGAAATATGAGAATGACTAAGACATAAGGATGGATGATGAGAATGAAATACCTCAAGCTAGAGTGAGGTCGGAGCGAAATAGATGTGGAAAACAGGACTTCACATCGATCTCGGCCTTCCAAGTAACATCCTCAACTATCTGATTCCGCTAAAGGATCCAACATTTGATTCATACTAAAAAAGACTTTACATGACATGCAATGACAAAGTAAATCATAAGACAAAAAGGTTAGAAAACATAAACTATAATCATGATCTATACAATGGAAACTTAATATAATTGAAACCCTTGATGAAGTACCTTGAATTTAACTCAGATCATTATTGTGGGAAATTTACCATTAACTGACATAAATAATGTGACTATAACATGGAGTCTAGTGTATTACACCTACACCGAAAACAGAGTATCCTACTTGCTAAGTTAAGAACCATGAACTTCTAGCGTAAGTGGATCCACTAGTTAATGTCTATCTTAGAAAACATTCTATAGTATCACATAGTTTATGGGACATGGGTAATTGTTACTACTCCACTCGGTGGTAAGTAAAACATCCCACGGAATAGTCTTTAATCATATTCTTTTTTATCATCCATGGAAAGGTACGATTAAGAAACCAATCCAAGCTAGAAACATTATAGAGTAGCTCCTTAGACCATGCATGAGAAATCCTTTCACCATCCATTATCTTTAAATATTAGATTTATAATACTCATAGTCATTAAGCTCATACTAAAAATGTCATACTACTAATGGAAATAGTTTTAAAAGTGTAATCTAAAATCATAAATGGAATATTCGGATACCATACTAATCAAGACAAAATTTAGGAAAATATCCCAAAAGCATTGATGGATAATCTAGATGTCATTCAAGTCATGTGGCAAAACTTCATGAAACATATTGATACCTTCATCTATAAGCTTGCATGAGTCATAATCATTACTTTCATAAAACGTGCATAATTTCAATAAATCATAGTTCATAAGCTTCATCATGTGTTCAAATTCAACAATAATGGATCATGCATGAGTTCATACGAATTCAACTAAAAAACATGTAATTACTTCAATTCATACATAAAAAGATTGAAAACAATCGATTGAATCATAATTTAAAATAACTCATAATTATTGAATAAAATCCTCACATTTAATTGTGAATTTTAACTTGTAAAATTGAAGATTTTGAGAACCCTGTAGAGGAAGGACTACATTGGTGAAGACTTACATACTTTGGAGTTCATAGCTCAATTGCTAGAGTGCGTTTGTGATCTCGGTGATTGAAACCCTAACTTTATCTTCCTTAGCCTTAGAGAATATTTTGAGAAAGAACTTGAAGGGAATTTGGGATACTCTATGACATATTGGTAAAATTAGATCGGTTAATCTTTCCAACTGATTTTGTGATCCTTGATTGTGAGATCGATGCTGAAATCCCCATTATTTTGGGAAGACCATTCATAGCCACCAATAGAGCACTGGTGGATGTCGAAAGCGGGAAATTGAAGTTCCGTGTGAACGATGATGAGGTGACCTTCAATATCTGTAAATCCATGAATCAACCAAGTAATATACATGTGGTGTCTACTGAGTATATTATAGATGAGGTAGTGGCAAGTGTGAGCCATTTAATGCGCTAGACTGAACCCCTTGAATCTGTACTTGCCAATTATGATGAATCTGAAGTTCAAGGCAATCAGGAAGTGGTAGCTTCCTTATCAGAATTAGAGTATATTCAAGGAATCCAATCAAGTTGGATATCGACCTGAAAACAGAGAAAGTCCTCCTACAAAGCCATCAACAGTAGAACCACCGAGTCTGGAGTTAAAAGCCCTACCCTTTCATCTCAAATATGCCTTCTTAGGAGCCAATAATACTTTACCACTGATTATTGCAACCGATTTGCTTGAAAGGAAGGTGAAATTTCTCATTGAAGTATTGGGGAAGCATATAAAAGCTATTGGATGGACAATAGCCGTTATAGAAGGAATTCCTCCTAGCATCTATACTCACAAGATTCCGCTCGACAGTTAATGTAAACCTAGTGTGGAGCATCAATGGAGATTGAACCCTCCAATGCAAGAGGTGGTGAAAAAGGAGATCATCAAGTGGCTAGATGTGTGAGTGATCTACCCTATTGCATATAGTAAGTGGGTAAGTCCGGTCAAATGTGTACCGAAAAAAAAAGGTATAACCGTAATCCCTAATGCAAAAGGAGAACTTGTGCCAACAAGGCCAGTGACTGGATGGATAGTATGCATGGACTATCGAAAGCTTAACTCAGGATCGAGAGAGACCATTTTCTAATGCCTTTTATGGACCAGATGCTTGACCGGTTATTAGAAAGAGGGTGGTATTATTTTTTGGATGGGTATTCCGGTTACAATCAAATCTCTATTGCGCCGGAAGACCAAGTAAACACCACTTTCAATTGCCCTTAGGGAACAATTTCATTCAAAAGAATGCAATTCGGACTATGTAACGCCCCAGCCACATTTCAACGTTGCATGTTGTCTATCTTTGTGGATTATGGTCGAAGACTCTATGGAAGTATTTATGGATGACTTTTCAGTCGTAGGGGATACGTTTGAAGAGTGCTTAACTCACTTAGAGAAAATGCTTCAAAGATGCATGGAAACGAACCTGGTCCTAAACTGGGAGAAATGTCATTTCATGGTAAATGAAGGTATTGTTCTAGGACACAAAGTGTCCCAAAAAGGGCTAGAAGTTGATAAGGAAAAAATTAAGGTAATTGAGAAACTACCCCCGCCAATTTCAGCAAAGGGTATTCATAGCCTCTTGGGGCATGCAGGTTTCTACCAATGGTTCATTAAACACTTCTCAAAGATTTCGCACCCACTATGCAAACTCCTAGAGAAGGAAGTGAAGTTCTATTTTAATGATGCTTGTATGGCCACATTTAAGAGTTTGAAGAAAAAATTAGTATCCACCCCGATTATCGTTAGTCCTGATTGGTCCGAATCTTTCGAAGTAATGTGTGATACTAGTGGTATGGTATTGTAGGTAGTGTTGGGGAAAAAATGCAACAAACTATTTCACCCAATTTACTACACCAGCAAAATTTTAAATAGTGCCGAGCGAAATTATACGGTCACTGAACAAGAGTTGCTCGCAGTGGTCTATGCATTTGAAATATTTCAGGCATACTTGCTAGGCACCAAAGTAATAGTATACATTGATCATGCTGCACTCCGCTAGTTGATTGCGAAGAAAGATGCAAAACCAACATTGATAAGGTGGGTGCTACTATTACAAAAGTTTGATTTTGAGGTGAAATATTGAAAAGGATGCAAAAATCAAGTGGGCGACCACTTATTGAGATGGGAAGAAAGGGAAGATGCCAAGAGTGAGGTTGACATAGACGAGTCCTTCCTCAATGAATAGGTGTTTTCTATATCCCTCAAACCTACACCATGGTATGTAGATTTTTCGAATTACATTGTGTGTGGACTGATATCGGATGAGTTGACCTTTTACCAACAAAAGACATTCATGTTCGGCGTTAAAAATTACTTTTGGGATGAGCCATACTTGTTTCGAGAATGTTCTGACCATGTTATTAGGAGGTGTGTTCCGGAAGAAGAAGCGGTAGAAATTCTCCATGCTTTCCAGGCATATCTAATAGGAGGTCACCATAGTGTTATTCGCACTGCCGCTAAATTTCTCCAAAGTGGTTATTACTGGCCGTCCCTATACAAGGACGCACATGAATTTTCGAAGAAATGCTCTCAATGTCAGCAGCAAGGAATAGTGTCCAGATGGCACGAGTTGCCTCTCACTCCTATTTTGGAATTCGAGTTATTCGATGTATGCATGGGCCCATTTGTAAGCTCATTTGGAAATAAATATATCTTTGTGGCTGTAGATTACATTTTCAAATATGTGGAAGCCATTGACATGACCCAAAAAGTTCTTAAAAATGTGCTTCGGAAGTTACCGGAAACTTGTTTAGCTAAATATTAAAAAATACGTTTCGTTTTTTGAAAATCCGACTTCATATTCTTGTTTAGGGGGTCAAATTGAGTGGGAAATGGGTCTAACCCAAATTTTAGAGCAACCGTATCAAAATCCGAAATTTCCAAGTGAAGCCTTTTCAAGGGTCTACTTTGGAGTGTCATATCTCCTAGCACACAAATTATTTGGGTTGCAAATAATATATCCATGAAAAGCCCTTTGAGTTATCTACCTAACGCACTTCGTTTCACCTCATTCGGAGTTCGGACGAAGAAGTTATGCCCATTTTCGTAAAGTCTGTCTGGCAGGGAATTCAATTTCCAGTAACCATTTTTACTGTTCACCCGCCTCCTTTTTTTTTCTAAGTGTTGGACGATTTTTTTTCCAAAGGGCATATGTTATTTCCTATATACCATTAGTTCAATTCTCACCTCTAAAACATTTTCCCAAAAACACCTCTCCCATACTTAGACACATTTTTCTCTCAAGTTCTCTCAAGAACCCTAATCCAAAACCTTCCTCAAGATTGAAGAGACTCTTGCTCCAAGTTGCAAGCTTCCATTGAAGACACTCTCAAGACCTTCATAAAAACTCAAGGTATGTGGTGTTGAACTCATGGGTCCTTCCACCCATAGTGCCTAGACTCTATTCTACTCACTAATTCATGGTTTAAGTTAAGATTCACAAAGTAGTCTTGTTACATGAAAATTGATTGTTTTGAGCATGTTGTGACTCTAGAACTTGAACCTAAATTTGGAATGGATGTGGAGATTTTCATGTGGTATTGTGGGTGTTAAAAAGGTGTTGTTGTAGGTTGTTCACTGGTTTGGCTGCATAATTACTACCCTATTTTCCATGCTCTTTGATTCCATTACATGCCTTCAAGGTGTTTGACAAAATGTCCAACTATGGAGAATTGATGAATCGATGCTTTAAAGCTTGAGTTATGAGATGTATGGAAATCCAGAGATGTGTTGATGACAAACTAAGCTTGTGTATATGTTCATTCCATACGTGAGATTGCATTAGAGCCTAATGGGAATTTCCTATATAAAGTGTTGCATGACTATGCCCGGTCCGGGGGAAAAGAACCGAACAACCATATGAGAGATTTATATCTCACCACCAAGGATGCTTGGGGTGTGACCAACATCAACCATGTGAGAGGTTTATATCTCACCACCTAGGATGCTTGGGGTGTGACCAACATCAACCATGTGAGAGGTTTATATCTCACCACCTAGGATGCTTGGGGTGTGACCAACATCAACCATGTGAGAGGTTTATATCTCACCACCTAGGATGCTTGGGGTGTGACCAACATCAACCATGTGAGAGGTTTATATCTCACCACCTAGGATGCTTGGGGTGTGACCAACATCAACCATGTGAGAGGTTTATATCTCACCACCTAGGATGCTTGGGGTGTGACCAACATCAACCATGTGAGAGGTTTATATCTCACCACCTAGGATGCTTGGGGTGTGACCAACATCAACCATGTGAGAGGTTTATATCTCACCACCTAGGATGCTTGGGGTGTGACCAACATCAACCATGTGAGAGGTTTATATCTCACCACCTAGGATGCTTGGGGTGTGACCAACATCAACCATGTGAGAGGTTTATATCTCACCACCTAGGATGCTTGGGGTGTGACCAACATCAACCATGTGAGGGGTTTATACCTTGCCACCAGGGTGTCCGGGTGTGAACGGCATCCCCCATCCTAAGTTGGGGTTATAGATTGGTTGGATCATGCATACACATATGATATCTACTATTAGTATAGAGTTACTTAAACATGTTTTGACTTCACTTTGATCATGCATCCTCATATTGTTATTCATAATGCCTATGAAACTATTTCTTGTATTTCGATTGTGTCCTTGTCTATTGTTGTGTTGCACCCCGCATACTTAGTACATTCCAAGTACTAACGCATATTTTGCCTACATGATGTCACCATGTAGGGACCGGAGCTACTCTTGATCCTTCTCTCCATTCACGTGGCTAGTACGACGCTTATCCGAGTTTGTTGGTGAGTCCTCAATGATTCGAGGGCTATGTTATGTTTCCTACTCCTATGTTTTGAGACTTTAGCTTGCAATTGTATTTTGACTATGAGGGGAGCCGGTAGAATGTCATGGCCCCGTCCTATCTATGTATGTAGAGGTGTGCGTTGGACAAGTATTTTGTAAATGAGCTTGACTCTTGTTCTATGATGTCATTTTGAAATGGTTTGCCCTTAGTCCCTATTTCCCGTTAATTAATGTTGAATGTACTTCCGCGACCGATGAAGTGTGATGACAAGTTTGAGAGGCTTGTTTGGGGTTCCTTCGGGTTCCTCATTCGCCATGTCACGTCTAGGCCCTAGGCTTGGGTCGTGACAAGCATCATGGGAAATGTCTAGCCGGTACTAGTGGGTGCTATGGGTATGGCAAAACTGATCATCAAGTGAGAAATTGTCCTACTCTTACGACTAGAGGAAGGGAGGCCAAACAAGCTCCTTATGATAGCTCGGATCCTAATGCTTCAAAGAAGAACCGTTTCTATGTGCTTCAAACTAACAAGGACAAATGAGCTAATCCGGATGAAGGTACCGATATGTTATATTTCCTTTTGTGGTGATGACATCCTTATGTTGTTTCATGATAGCCTTAGTTGGGTTTTCTCCTAAGTGGGGGATGGTCTGTAAATAGTAAGGTTGTTGAGAGTGTTGATATCCTTATCTCTTTTCCTTCTATTCTTATCCAAGCTTGTGACCAAGAGTTCCTTGTTACTTGTTTCATGTTTTGGAGTCATGTGTGATATTGAGTGTCTATGGTCTGCCTATGTTATGCATGTTCTAGTTGAATTCTTGTTTAAATGAGAAAAATGAGTTTTCAAATTGTGTTCCTCATGTTAATGTGCATCTATGATGAGTTGCCTAAATGTTTCATGAGTTGACTTGTTGAGCGTGCCTAAATGTGCTTTTATGAGAAAATTTCATAGTGTGCCTATTAATGTTGTAATGAAAATGATGTGATTTGGAGAAGGAAGTTCCTCCAATGAAATGAAAAATCAGATGTTTTGATGCATAATGAGTTTGTAGATGTAGTTCCTACTTTCTTGTTGTGTTATGAGCCTATTGATGTGGAGTTGATGTTTCCTCCTAGTTGTGTGCATTTATATTGATGTTATATGCATGTTTGTAGGTTGCTAGTCTTGAGTCGTTACCCCTTTATGTGTTTTAACTGTCATTCGAGGACGATAGTTCCTAAGTGGGGATAATATAACGACCCTAAAAACGAACTAGTGAAAC
>NW_006239042.1:649695-657187 GCF_000226075.1 Solanum tuberosum
GTTTTTCGAAAATCCGATTTCATATTCTTGTTTAGGGGGTCAAATTGAGTGGGAAATGGGTCTAACCCAAATTTTAGAGCAACCGTATCAAAATCCGAAATTTCCAAGTGAAGCCTTTTTCGAGGGTCTACTTTGGAGGGTCATATCTCCTAGCACACAAATTATTTGGTGGCCAATAATATATCCATGGAAAGCCCTTTGAGTTAGCTACCTAACGCACTTCGTTTCACCTCATTCGGAGTTCGGACGAAGAAGTTATGCCCATTTTCGTAAAATCTGTCCGGCAGGAAAGGCAATTTCCAGTGAGCGTTTTTACTGTTCACCTGCCTCATTTTTTTTTCTAAGTGTTGGACCATTTTTCCAAAGGGCATATGTTATTTCCTATATATCATTAGTTCAACTCTCATCTCAAAAACATTTCCCAAAACATCTCTCCCATACTTAGACACATTTTCTCTCAAGTTCTCTCAAGAACCCTAATCCAAAACCTTCCTCAAGATTGAAGAGACTCTTGCTCCAAGTTCCAAGCTTCCATTGAAGACACTCTCAAGACCTTCATAAAAACTCAAGGTATGTGGTGTTGAACTCATGGGTCCTTCCACCCATAGTGCCTAGACTCTATTCTACTCACTAATTCATGGTTTAAGTTAAGATTCATAAATTAGTCTTGTTCTTTGTAATAATTTCCTGCACATTGAATTTTAAACATGAAAAGTGATTGTTTTGAGCATGTTGTGACCCTAGAACTTGAACCTAAATTTGGAATGGATGTGGAGATTTTCATGTGGTATTATGGGTGTTAAAAAGGTATTGTTGTAGGTTGTTCACTGGTTTGGCTGCATAATTACTACCCTATTTTCCATGCTCTTAACCATGTGAGAGGTTTATATCTCACCACCTAGGATGCTTGGGGTGTGACCAACATCAACCATGTGAGAGGTTTATATCTCACCACCTAGGATGCTTGGGGTGTGACCAACATCAACCATGTGAGAGGTTTATATCTCACCACCTAGGATGCTTGGGGTGTGACCAACATCAACCATGTGAGAGGTTTATATCTCACCACCTAGGATGCTTGGGGTGTGACCAACATCAACCATGTGAGAGGTTTATATCTCACCACCTAGGATGCTTGGGGTGTGACCAACATCAACCATGTGAGAGGTTTATATCTCACCACCTAGGATGCTTGGGGTGTGACCAACATCAACCATGTGAGAGGTTTATATCTCACCACCTAGGATGCTTGGGGTGTGACCAACATCAACCATGTGAGAGGTTTATATCTCACCACCTAGGATGCTTGGGGTGTGACCAACATCAACCATGTGAGAGGTTTATATCTCACCACCTAGGATGCTTGGGGTGTGACCAACATCAACCATGTGAGGGGTTTATACCTTGCCACCAGGGTGTCCGGGTGTGAACGGCATCCCCCATCCTAAGTTGGGGTTATAGATTGGTTGGATCATGCATACACATATGATATCTACTATTAGTATAGAGTTACTTAAACATGTTTTGACTTCACTTTGATCATGCATCCTCATATTGTTATTCATAATGCCTATGAAACTATTTCTTGTATTTCGATTGTGTCCTTGTTTATTGTTGTGTTGCACCCCGCATACTTAGTACATTCCAAGTACTAACGCATATTTTGCCTACATGATGTCACCATGTAGGGACCGGAGCTACTCTTGATCCTTCTCTCCATTCACGTGGCTAGTACGACGCTTATCCGAGTTTGTTGGTGAGTCCTCAATGATTCGAGGGCTATGTTATGTTTCCTACTCCTATGTTTTGAGACTTTAGCTTGCAATTGTATTTTGACTATGAGGGGAGCCGGTAGAATGTCATGGCCCCGTCCTATCTATGTATGTAGAGGTGTGCGTTTGACAAATATTTTGTAAATGAGCTTGACTCTTATTCTATGATGTCATTTTGAAATGGTTTGGCCTTAGTCCCTATTTCCCGTTAATTAATGTTGAATGTACTTCCGCGACCGATGAAGTGTGATGACAAGTTTGAGAGGCTTGTTTGGGGTTCCTTCGGGTTCCTCATTCGCCATGTTACGTCTAGGCCCTAGTCTTGGGTCGTGACAACCATCGCACTCCCAAACAACGAAGGAAAATGTGTTGTCCAATTTCTAAAATGCTACATCTTTGCAAGATTTGTCACTCCTAGGGAAATCATTAGCTATTGGGGGTCCCACTTTTGCAATAGGTGGTTTTCAATGGCATTGAGCAAATATGGGGTGATATACAAGGTAGCAACCCCATATCACCCCCAAACATGTGGCCAAGTCGCAGTGTCAAATTGGGAAATCAAAAACATCCTGGCAAAGACAGTAAATGCCAACAGAACTGATTGGTTTAGGAAACTCGATGATGCACTATGGGCATATCGAACTGCTTACAAAACACTTATTGGTATATCTCTATATCAGTTGGTTTATGGTAAGGCTTGTCATTTGCTCGTCGAGTTAGAACACAAAGCATTATGGGCATTGAAAGCTTTAAATTTGGACGGGTCAAAAACATCAAGAGAGAGGGTAGAGCAGTTCAACGAACTGGATGAATTTAGACTCAGATCGTATGAAAGTTCAGCCATCTACAAAGAGTACATGAAGAAATGGCATGATTCTCGGATACTCAAGCGGGGCTTCAATGCAGAAGATTGGGTTTTGCTATATAATTCTCGACTTAGACTCTTTCCTAGAAAGCTCAAATCCAATGGTGAGTGTTCACCAATGGTGCCATAGAAGTTGAAGATCAAGAAGGACCTCCATTTAAAGTGAATGGTCAACTTTTGAAATTTTATTTTAAGGATTGTCAAGAGATTTCTTTGGTTGAAGTGGTGTATTTCGAAGACGCCTGAAGGCGCTGCTGCGTCATGTACCGACGTTAACAAAGGCGTTGTTTGGGAGGTAACCCAAAACCCCTTTCATTGTTCTTATTTATTATTTATTTCTTGATAAAATAATGGTGTGTTGCTTGTAAAGGTTAAAGTATGAGAAGTGTTCGAAAAAGTGAAGGATGGTAAGCAATAGATCCAATTAGCGAATCATCAAACAGTTCGGTGACTCCGAACTAGAACGCCGTTAGACTCAAGACCATCTTACAGTGGAGTCTGTAAAACTCGGTGAGTTTTGGAAATTAATGGCGAATCGCCGACTATGTCAGCGTTCACGATTGAAACTGCCATTTGGATCTCCCGTAAACCAGAGGTCCTGTAAATTTCAGTAAAGAAATTAAACAAATGGCGTTCCGTCGAGTGAATAGGTGAGCTTGACGAATATCGCCGAGTGGGCGAAAACTGGACAGTTTTTGCAAGCCAACGGTTTAAAATTTTCAACTTCAATCACTTTCCCTCCCTTTTTATCTGTCCAAGCACACACCTGCACTCTAGTTCCTATATTTTTGCATCTCTAGAGTATTTTAAGTGTAAGTGTGAAATTGTTCTACGAGTTTGATTACATTGCTTCCTAGCATCTCAATATCCATTTGTTCGGCATAAAAGGTTGGTACTTCAAACTCCGCATTCCTTTCCTCAAAAGTTGTACTCACATGAAATGCCAGTACTTTTATGATGTGTGTTGGGCCTCTCTGGTAGGATTAGAATATTTGTTTGCCTGTTAGGTTCACAATTTTTGCCCGTACTAAGTCAAATAGTTAATTCCTAAAGGCTGCACTTTAAATTGGAGTAAAATTGTGGGTTATGCATGATTGTCACTGGGTCTAAGACTAATTTAAGTTGTGTATGCCTTAATTTTATTTTCGTGGGTTGCAGGGTTGAATTCCGGAAGTTGGGTCTAATGCAGGCAAGTTGGGTCATTTGACGAGCTGGTTCGAGCTCGCCGAATCACTCGGCGGTTCGCTTTAAATCTCCATCTCACCTTTAATTTAGTGCCAAATATGATGTTTAATTCTGTAACTTTCGATGAGAAGACTTTGATCACCAAAAGAATTCAGCGACTCGCTGAAAGACTTCTGGTTCACCCTTTGTCTGCACCCTTGTAATCTTTGTGCGCTGCACTCAGCGAACCGCCAAAGTAGGTGCGCACTTCACCAACTGGTTCACCGAAGTGATTTTGCAATTGATCTGCCTTGCTTTTGTCTAAATTCTTTCTAACTTTTTCTCGAAGATTTGCAGAAATGGCTAGAACGAAAGTAGTTAGAAGAGATATGCCACCCCGATAAACAAGAGCGAAAAATTTCAAGAAAAATACAAAGGCAACAAATCCTACCAAAACGGATAATGAGGGAAAGAAGACCAGTTCCAGCAAGAGAACGAATTCCCGAGACCCCATTATTCTGTCATGGAGACGTGGATTCTTCACAGCTATCCACTCCTTTTTGGCAACTCATGAATTAGACAATCTAAGTAAGTCACCTGCCACTGAATCTTCTAAAGAAGCTCCGCGGGCCAATATCAAATTCCAGGCTGACACATCGGGCAGTGATGCCTAGACAGATGGAGCGACTGTGTAGACAAGATTTTTCTCTACCTCCCTCTCTGTCTTTATTTATTCTAAAGTCTGGATATTCTGTTATTTGCATTTGAGGACAAAAGTTTTATTTCTGGTGGGGTGAGGCCAACACCTTTTGTGGGCTACTTTTGTTCGTGTTATGTGTATATATTTTGGCCGATCAGCTTTAAAATTGTGCTAATACTGCTTTTCTGTTGATGTTTGAGCTTGTGGCTCCTTTTATTTTAAACATGCAAAATGATTTTGATCCGTCCAAAATTTTTGCCACATCTCGTGTGTTGAATGTGATTATTCTTTTCCAAAATTTAAGTCTCGGTCCCGATCAATACCGATAACTTGAGTAGTGCCTACAATCGAACGAACATGAATGCGCGTCTATGATGAGGCCAAATGAAGTTGCATAGACAATATGTGAACTCTTTGCATCTCGTTGTGATTAGCCATTTATCAAATTGATTCTCTTGTGATGACCGTTGCACAGTAGCGAAAGTGTGGAGTCTTGTTTAACTTAAGTGTCGATACCTTTTGTGATAAGCTTACCTGGAACCATGCATGGCAACATCTATAATTTGCCCTGTTGGTCCGGTTGACTAAGTAAGACTTTTTTCTTGATATGATCTTAGGCAACTTCGAAGAGTGTGAACTAATTTGACATATACCTCTTTTGTGACCCACCTTGTGTGCGTGTGATTCTCTCTTGAGTACCCTTTTAGACTTACCCTTCTTTGAAAGAAACTTGATGAAAACTAGACCTTTTATAATCCATTACCTATAATCCTCTTTAATTGTGGTTAGTTAAATAGCCAACTTAGGCCAAAAGCCTAAGTTGGGGGTGTGGTGAAAAACAAAAGGGAGAGTTAAGAAGTGCAAGGAAAGTCTCCTTTAACCCATGGTGTTGAGAAAAATGGAATGTAGCGATCCTTTCAAAACAATACCACTACATAAACAAGAAATCTAATTAAATACTTGCGACATTTAAAACCAATTAATCAGAGCATACTGATTCTAATCTAGTAGAGGGATTAGATTCATAACGAACTCCAAAAAAAATATAACATTTAAGCAATTAACCGACCAGATCTTCAGGCATATGTTAACCTCACACTCGAGGGTGAAATAACAAGAATATTACATGCTTCCGAGTACCGATATCAGCCGGCTAATGCTTCACACAACTTTCAAGACATATAGCAAATTAGTATATTACAAGACTTGAGTTTACACGCCCCAAAAAGATAAAAACGTATAACCATACTTATATTACAACCCATGGTGACATGACCAAATCAGCCCTCAAAATCTCCTGCAAATATACAACATAAAAATCATGTACAAGTCCCAAGGTTTAAACAAACTATATATGCCTATATGCAAATGTGATCTTCCTTAAGGCTTTCAAAATCTCCATCTTCAATGGCCAGCTTCAAGCATCATCGCGAACAGCCCCTACGATAGAAACAACTATCGCTAAGCAAATACCTTAGTGGTGTAAAAACTATAGGTTTGGAGCCCTCAAATTCGACAAGTTATCATTCTCAAGTGAAGGGCAGCACGATCAAAACAAAATCAATAAATCAAGTAAACAATATGCAAGGAGTATCAAGTTCAGTATTTAATGGTCCAAATGTCAAGAATGCTCATAACACAACTTTTCAATAGATTCAACAACAAGGCTCACCCAATATATACATCATGTCGTCATACTAAGCACGAGAAGGTATCAAGAAGGATCAACGCCCTACATCAAGAAGGGTCAAAACCCAATAATCAAGAGAACCAAGAACCATATTAAAAATGGCTTCCTAGTTCGTACTTAAAATGGACAACTTCCATTCTTAAGACGAACTAAAAATCCAAAGTCAAGATGGCAAATGATCCGAGCCAAGAGTCATGCCAAGAGTGACGAAGTTACAGCCACAAGAAGGACAAGGTCCCAACAAGAGTGCCAAGTGATCAGACTGTCCATACAAGTAGGCGAATTACACAAGCATCTTTAATGTATTAAAGAATACCAATACGACAATGCAAAGGGACAAGATGTAACCAAAGTACCAAGATAACTTTCAGATATACCAACAGGTAAAAGAAAATACAAGTATAAGTTTATACACAAACCTTAGTTCTTTAGCACAAAAACAGCCCAACAAAACTCCACGAGTCAAACCGTAGACCTAGCAGCGTATCAAAGTCTTCAACTTGTACACGAGGATATACAACCTTAAAAATGAATTCAATAACTTATTTACTTTATAGCAGCTTAATAATGATGATATATAATAGGGTTATCATCTTAAGTAAGCCTAGCCTGTACAAATACGACTATGCTCCCGAACAGTAAATTTTGGCCATCCTAGTGCATCATGTCACAACTAAGATTTGAAATGGCAAACGGCAAAACTGGACTGTATACTCTTCGTGAAAGATGTAGGTACATCTCTTAAGGTTGCAAAGAAAGAAGAATTACCTCAAAATGTATTTTGGATAAAAAGATATATTCAAAACACTAACAGGTGTCCATACATGATTTCAACCTTCAGAATCCAGACAGAACTTGTCCTATGATGCGTCCCATATTTCGAATCCATAACAACCAAATTAGAGTTTAACATAAACATAAGAGTTGTACATATACGAATTACCTTTCTAAATCATATTTATTCACAGTAAACAAAGTTCTACATAACGATATATTCTTAATCTACTAAACGCTACCCAGCTCAAAAATAGGTTTTACTACTTACCAAAGAGAAGAGTGTAACTCGATTTCCAGCCAAAAGGACCAAGATTTTCTCGTGTGATCTTGAAGAACAAAAGGTTAGATAACGTTCTAAGGGACTTATACTTCAGCTGAGACGAATTTCCTAAGAGGAGGTGTCAAAATATAGTAACACAAGAGGTGCTTATCATATACACAGTTGTCCCTAAAAGTTGGCTGCCCAAATAATTGTGTGCTGCCCAATTGCATACATATACACCTATATATATATATCCTTCACC
>NW_006239042.1:657411-662386 GCF_000226075.1 Solanum tuberosum
GACATGCGACTCTTCTTAGCAATTTCGGGGTGTTACAACTCTCTCCCCCTTAAAGAAATTTCGTCTCGAAATTTACCTTACACTAGTCCCGGAACAAGTGCGGATATTGGGTTCTCATGTCTTCTTCTCTTTCCCACGTAGCTTCTTTTCCAGAATGGTTCCTCCAAAGTACCTCCACTATGGGAATTCTCTTGTTTCTAAGTTGCTTTACTTCTCGAGCTTGAATTAGAATAGGTTCTTCATTAAACGTCAAGTCAGGATAAACCTCAATAGATTCGATTGGAAGAACATGAGATGGATCATAAAGATATCTTCTAAGCATAGAAACATGGAACACATTGTTGACCTTGTCTAACTCAGGTGGCAAAGACAATTTATATGCAACTGGTCCAACCTTTTCAAGTATCTCATAAGGTCGAATAAATCGGGGACTAAGCTTTCCTTTCTGGCCAAATATCATAATCTTTTTCCATGATGATACCTTTAAGAATACTTTATCTCCAACTGGATATTCAATGTCACGCCTTTTAAGTTCAGCGTACGACTTTTGTCTATTCGCAGAAATCTTTAGACGATCTTTGATAATTTTTACCTTGTCCTCTGTTTGTTGCACAATTTCAGGACCAACAAGTTTTCTTTCACCAACTTCACTCTAAAAAAGAGGGGTGCGGCATTTTCTTCCGTATAAGGCTTCATAGGGAGTCATTCCAATACTCAATTGGTAACTGTTATTGTAAGCAAATTCAATCAAATCCAAGTGTTTGTCCCAACTACCCTCAAACTCCATAATGCAAGCTCGAAGCATATCCTCCAAAATTTGTATTACTCTTTCCGACTGGCCGTCTGTTTGAGGATTGAACGAAGTGCTAAATTTCAACTTAGTACCCAAAACTTCTTGTAAGCTGCCCCAAAATCTAGATGTGAACCTTGGGTCTCGATCAGATACAATAGATACAGGTATCCCATGTAGTCTTACAATCTCATTAATGTACAATTCGGCTAAACGCTCAAGTGAGTAATCCATCCTGATTGCTAAGAAATGAGCACTCTTTGTTAGCCTGTCCACAATCACCCATATTGCATCATGGTCCTTTGAGTGCGAGGAAGTCCTGAAATAAAGTCCATTGTTATTCTCTCCCATTTCCATTCTGGCATCGACAAGGGCTGTAGTAAGCCAACTGGGACTTGATGTTCTGCCTTTACTTGTTGACAAACCAAACATTTAGAGATGAACTCCGCAATGTCTCTCTTAATACCATTCCACCAATAATTTTCTTTGATGGTCTGGTACATCTTTGTACCTCCAGGATACATTGCATATGATGCAGTATCTGCTTCATTTAATATTTCTCTCCTCAATTTGTCATCATTAGGGACGCATAACATGTTTTGATAAAATAAGCCACCATCCTCCGTAAATGTAAAATCAAGTTTTTTCCCACTTTGAACTTCTCTGGTCAATTTTACAAGTTTGTCATCTAACTTTGTGCTTCTTTCACTTGTTCAAGTAATATTGGCTTTACTTGCAAATTAGTAATAACTGAACCATTTGAATCAAGTGTAAAACAAACATTCAAGGCGCTTAACTCAAGGAGCAAGGGTCAAGGACTCAAAGAAATGCTTCCAAAGGATTTCCGACTTAAGGCATCTGCAACCACATTGGCGTTACCTGGATGATAATCAATCGTGCAGTCATAATCCTTGATGAGTTCAAGCCATCTACGTTGTCGAAGGTTTAGCTCCTTTTGAGTACCCAATTACTTAAAGCTCTTGTGATTAGTGAATATATGAGATTTCTCTCCATACAAATAATGCCGCCATATTTTAAAAGCAAACACTATAGCAGCAAGTTCAAGATCATGAGTAGGATAATTAAATTCATGCGGTTTTAATTTCCGAGAGGCATAAGAAATTACCTTCCCTTCTTGCATCAAAACGCATCCGAGACCATTGTGCGAAGCATCACTGTATACTACATACTCTTTCCCTCCAATTAGTAGAGTAAGTATAGGCGCTTGACTCAACAAGGATTTGAGAGTTTCAAAGCTCTCTTGACATTTGTCATCCCAAATAAACTTTACTTCCTTCTGCAAGAGCTTAGTCAAAGGAGAAGTGATAATGGAAAAGCCTTTCACAAATCTTCTGTAGTATCCTGCTAAACCCAAGAAACTTCTTACCTCGGTTGGACTTTTAGGAGGTCTCCATTAACAACCGCTTGTATCTTATTAGGATCCACCTTCACACCTTCTGTTGATACAACATATCCCAGAAAAGCTACTTCATCAAGCCAAAATTCACACTTGGAAAGTTTAGCATAAAGCTCTTTCTCGCTCAAAATTTGCAAAATAATCCGGAGGTGTTTATTATGGTCTTCATTACTTCTGGAAAATATTAAAATATCATCTATAAAAACAACCACAAACTGATCAAGATAAGGTTTGAATACTATATTCATTAGATACATAAATGCCGCATGAGCATTTGTCAATCCGAATGGCATCACCAAAAATTCATAATGACCATATCGAGTTCTAAAAGCAATTTTAGGAATATCATTCTCTCTAACCCGCAGTTGGTGATATCCAGACCATAAATGAATTTTTGAAAATACTTTAGCACCCTTAAGTTGGTCAAACAAATCATCGCTCCTTGGCAGCGGTTCTCCATTCTTGATTGTTATTCTGTTCAGTTGTCTATAGTCAATACAAAGCCTAAGAGTGCCATCTTTCTTCTTTAAGAATAAAACAGGGGCTCCCAAGGAGAAACACTAGGTTGAATAAAAACCTTTCTCAAGAAGTTCTTGCAGTTGAGATTTCAATTCTCTTAATTCTGCTGGAGCCATTCTATAAGGAGTGATAGAAATAGGAATAGATCCAGGGATAAGCTCGATTGGAAATTCAACCTCTCTTTCCGGGGGCAATCCCGGAAGGTTTTCTGGAAATACTTCTGGAAAATCACATACAATAGGTATGTCTTTGATACAAGGACTCTTCAATTTTATATTAACTACGTGATCAAGGTATGCCCCACAACCTTGACGCATCAACTTTCTTGCCAAGGCCGCAGAAATAATAATAGATGTCACTGATCTTTCACCTTGTACAATGATGTGTGAAATTGTAGGATCTTTAAAAGTCACATGCTTAGACCTACAATCTACCACCGCATGATATTTATAAAGCCAATCCATCCCGATAATAATATCAAAATCCTTAAAGGCCATTTCAATCAAATCAACAGGGAAGAATAGGTTTGGAATCACAAAGGGACAATCTTGGTAAACTCGATTACACACAACTTGATAACCCAAAGGACTTTCAACTAGCACATTATAATCAAGTCTCACAGATTTCACATTTCCAGGAAGAACAAGTGATGAACAAATATAGGAATGTGTAGAACCAGGATCAAACAATGTAAACACACATAAGCCAAATAAGTGAAATTTACCGACAACCACGTCTTGTCCATCTTGATCATCCCTCTGCCTCATCGCATAAACGCGTGCACTAGCCTTTTTCCCACTAGCCTGATTAACTCCACCTGTACCTGCTGCCTGGGTGTTTTTAGGTCTTGCACCTCTATTACTTTGAGGAGGATTAACAAGAGGCTTATGAATTGAGCCTTCAGTTTTAATGGAAGGAGCATTACTAGGATTAGGACAATCTTTCACTTTATGATCAAAGTTCCCACAATTGGAACATGCAGCACAAGCTCTCCTCCAAGTGCCATAATGATTCTTTTCATATTGTGGACAACTTGTAACGCGAGGCTTGCCTTGGCCATAATTTGGAGTGCTAGTTGTAGAAAATTTTGATTTGTTTTGCCTTTGTTGAGGTAGCCTGTTATCACTACCAGCTTTAGAATTATGAAAACCTTCCCTTTTGGATGGACCCCCAAAATCTGGTCTAGGCTTTTAGAATCTGTTTTCATTTCTACTAGTTTCTTCTTTATCAAGTCATTCCCAAGTAGAAGCGACAGACACTAACTTACAAAATTTCTCATGTTGCAGGATCGCCACATTCTTTCTAATGGAATCATTGAAATCATCTTCAAATTTCCTGCACTTGTCTTTTTCCTGTTTAATAATACCACCAGCATAACGAGAGAGTCTTAAAAACTTCTGTTCGTATTCAGCAATAGATATGCCTCATTGCCTTAGATTAAAAAACTCCTTTTTCTTTGCATCACAATAAGCAGGTGGGACATACTTTATATGAAATTCTTTGAGAAAATCATCTCATGTAAGAACAGAAGGTTTTACCTTGGCATTCAGAACTCTTACCCACCAATCATAAGCATCCTTTTGTAACAGTGAAATAGTATACTTAAATTTGGCAACATCTGAACACTCCAACTGCTCAAATACCCTCTCCACTGCGATCAAGCCATTGTTCAACATCTGTGGGATCAACAGTTCCTTCAAACTCCACTCCACCCATTTTCCTCATTTTCTCAAAGTTAATCCTGTGGGGATCATTCATCGATTCAGCCATATGGCGGAAGAATTCAACCATTTTTTCAAAATGAGGATTCATGGTTTGAGTACCATGACTCATGTGAGGATGTGGACCAACTCTTACACCTTGATCGTTTCCCACTTCAGAACCACTAGTGTGGGGAACATACTGATTCGAGATCAGTGCATCAGGTTGGGAAACAGAGGCACCCGAACCTTCACCAGCAGCTTCCATAGGTCGGTCAGAAGAAGTGGCCATAACTTAATTCCTTCAAAAGGGAAGATCACATTGCATTAGGGAATGTGTACTAGATGCATATGCACTCTACATGCGATGCAATTATCATAAACCATATAAGTGAACAAATAATCTAAATAGAACGTTTTCGAAAGCAAACAACTATATTAGTAATTCACAACAAAAGTCCTAGAACCACAAACCGAGGCTCTGATACCAACACTTGTAGCGACCCTTTCAAAACAGTACCACTACTTAAACAAGAAATCTAATTAAAT
>NW_006239042.1:663821-725659 GCF_000226075.1 Solanum tuberosum
ACATATACACCTATATATATATATATATATATATATATATATATATATATATATATATATATATATATATATATATATATATATATATATATATATATATATATATATATATATATATATATATATATATATATATATATATATATATATATATATATATATATATATATATATATATATATATATATATATATATATATATATATATATATATATATATATATATATATATATATATATATATATATATATATCCTTCACCTCCTTTTTAAGCTATACATATTTCTAATTAAAACATTACGCAAATACCCCCATACAATATATTAAATTACGATGACAATTATTTTAAGCAAGGTTGCAAATATAACATTATTTCAAGTTCCCAAAATGAGAATAAACAAATTGTAGTAATTAAGAACTGGTTTATCGACACGCGACTCTTGATAGCATTTTCGGGATGTCATATGGAACCCCTCCATATAAAAAAATTAAGAGAAAAGAAAAAGAGAAATAAAAAGAATGAAAAAGAAAGCTGCAAAAGAGATGGGGTTTCCAAACAATCCATGGAAAGTGAATAATAGGATGACTTATGAGAAATAAAGAAAATGATGAAGGAAAAGGAAAGGAAATGTTGTGAGCACCACATTTCATGAGGTTGAAAGTGACTGAACCTGAATGACCATACCTTTGCACTCAGCCCCATTACAAGCTTTGTTAAGACCTTTGTGATCTTGAGAAAGTCGAAACAACTGTTGATTGGAAAATATGGGCAAACCTATTGGTGAAAGTATGAATTGTGTTCCTCTTTGTGAGTGTGAGCGTTATAAATGATTCCTGAACTTTAAATTGATTATACCTTTGTGTGTGAAAATGGAATCATCATTTGTGTGAGGGTATTCGAAGGCTTTTGTTGAGCTTGAACTCGCATTTGAAGCAAGTATTGCGAACTTGAAAATCTTTTGTAATGGTGTTTCACAACTTGAATCTTTGAGTACACATTTGATCTTTGCATAAGTAAATTGAGTCTTGTTGTGTGCATTCATGATTGAGTCTTGTCTAACACTGTTCGAGACAC
Organism: Solanum tuberosum; assembly: GCF_000226075.1. NCBI lineage: Eukaryota > Viridiplantae > Streptophyta > Magnoliopsida > Solanales > Solanaceae > Solanum > Solanum tuberosum. Next base: position 664,897 of record NW_006239042.1, read on the forward strand.
CCTTTTTGAATGGCTGGACTTGAGTTTGCTTGAGGACAAGCAAAACTTTAAGTTGGGGGTGTTGATGAGTCCACAAATTGGACTCATTTAGGGCTATATTTTGATGGAATTTTTGTCCTCAAATGCTTATTTTATTTAGTATCTGATGAAAACCCTTAAGTTTCAGGTATTTGAAGTTTGAAGGAAAGCATGGAAACTACGTCACTAAAAGAAACGAAAAGGCTGAAAAGAATGAAGAAATGAAGGCCTGAGGATCACCGATTCCACTTGGCGAGTCGCCGAAGGGTCTAACTTTGCCTTTTGTTCCAGTGTACTTAACCCTGAAGGAAAGGATCAAGTCAGCGGAAAAAGGGAACAGTCGGCGCATTGCACAGAAGTTCCGTGAAACAGTACCATGTCGCCCAATGAACCAGAGCACGACGATGCTGAAGGATAGTGCAAGATGGCGAAGAACTACACCAAAAGACGAATCGCCGAGTTGATCGGCGATTCCAACTAACGACTCTGAATGATCCGCTGCAGCATAAATCTGTGAAAACTATACATACTAGTTAGAGTTGTAGTTTTAAATGTCGAACAATTATTATAATTTTCATATAGAATAGTTCTTTTTGATATTTTTGCTCTAAGTTTGAGAGGGTTTTGAAGACTTGAAGTTCCAAAGGGTTTCATCTTCAAGATTTCGATGTGGGTCTCTTGGATTCTTCAATTTTGGGGTGTATCAAGAGTTAAATCTTCATACCCAGTTGAATGCAAGCTCAATTTGGTATAAATTTCTATCTCTTATACATGTGTGGCTAAAACCCCCAATTCTTAGGGTTTGATTTAGCGAATATCGGTTAATATAATTATTGGGTCTCGCTTGCTGATATTTTATCTGTAGATTAAATGTGATTTCATTTAGTGGTTGTGGATGAGTTTATTGAATTTGTAGTTGCAAATATAAGTTTATTTATGTGTTTTCGGCTTGATCGAGAGAGAGGTCGTAAAACTAAGACCACTAGATTGATGGCCAGTGTGAGTGGGTCGACATGAGGTTCAGCTAGAGAGAGTGAACCCTAGTCCGATGTCAACACACTCAGCTCGAGAGAGTTAGTGGGTTAAGGCGTAGGTTGGTCTTTATATGTTAAGTGGGTGTCCGAGAGGTACGCATTTAAAACGGGGTAAGTTGCTCGAGAGAGAGCTGAACCCCCTTAAAGTTTAACCTAGTCACAATTATTCTATGAATCTTCTATCGAAAGTATGTACCCAATAATCTAGCTTAACCCGTATTCCGGTCACATCCCAAGGATCCCCTCTCATTACTTAGAAACCCTTGTTTATTTTATTGTTTTTACTTACTAGTGACAAAAACCTTCCATTGTTAATTGACACTCTTGTGGATCTCTTTAATTTACACTATGTTTAATCATTAATGTCTTTAGCTACGACTAGTTAGAACTAAATTTTATTTTTATATTAATTCTCAAAACCACTCTCTTGGAAACGATCCCAACCCTTGGTTGGGTTACTAAACTATTGTACGATAGTAGACACTTGCATCGGAAGTTGTGTCTTGATTACGCAAACATCAACATCATGTCATTTCTTCATCTTCTCTTTGTAGATGGCTGAACTTTCATATGATCTGAGTCTAAATTTATCTAGTTCGTTAAATTGTTCTACCCTCTCCCTTGAAGTTTTTGACCAGTCCAAATTTAAAGCTTTAAATGCCCACAGCGCTTTGTGTTCTAACTCGACGGGCAAATGACAAGCCTTACCATAAACCAACTGATATGGAGACATATCAATAGGTGTTTTGAATGCGGTCCGATATGTCCATAGTGCATCATCGAGTTTCCTAGACCAGTCAGTTCTGTTGGCATTTACTGTCTTTGCCAGGATGCTTTTGATTTCCCGATTTGACACTTCGACTTGGCCACTTGTTTGGGGATGATATAGGGTTGCTGCCTTGTGTTTCACCCCATATTTGCTCAGTGCCATTGACAACCACCTTTTGTTGGTAAAAGGTCAGCTTATACGACATCAATAAACTCACAATGTCATTTGCAAAATTTGCATACCATGGTGTAGGTTTGAGTGATATAGCAAACACCTGTTCGTCAGGGAAAGAGTCGTCTATGTCGACCTCATGCTCGGCATCTTCCTTTCTTTCCAACCTCGATAAGTGGTTGGCCACTTGATTTTCGCAACCTTTTCGATCTTTTACCTCAAAATTGAACTCTTGTAATAGTAGCACCCACCTTATGAATCTTGGTTTTGCATCTTTCCTCGCCCTTAAGTAGCGCAGTGCAACATGATCAGTGTGTACTATTACTTTGGTGCCTAGCAAGTATGCCCGAAACATTTCAAATGCACACACCACTGCGAGCAACTCTTGTTTAGTGACCGTATAATTTCGTTGGGCATTATTTAGTGTTTCGCTTGCATAATAAATTCGGTGAAATAGTTTGTTGCGCTTTTGCCCGTACACTACACCTAATGTCATACCACTACCATCACACATTACTTCGAAAGATTCAGACAAATCAGGACTGACGATAATCAGGGTGGATACTAATTTTTCTTTCACACAATTAAATGTGGTCATACAAGCATCATCAATATAAAACTTCACTTCCTTCTTTAGGAGTTTGCATAGTGGGTGTGCAATCTTTGAGAAGTCTTTCATTAACCTTCGGTAGAAACCTGCATGCCCCAAGAAGCTGCGAATACCCTTTACTGAAATTGGCGGAGGTAGTTTCTCAATTACCTCTTTTTTGCCTTATAAACTTATAGCCCTTGTTATGACACCTTGTGTCCTAGAACAATACCTTCCTTCACCATGAAGGACTTGCCCTAAGTGTGTTAAGCATTCTTCAAACGTATACCCTACGACTGAAAAGTCATCCATAAATACTTCCATAGAGTCTTCAACCATATCCGCAAAGATAGACAACATGGAACGTTGAAATGTGGCTGGGGCATTACCTTGTCAGAATGGCATTCTTTTGAATGCAAATGTTCGAATAGGGCAAGTGAAAGTGTTCTTTTCTTGGTCTTTCGGTGCAATAGAGATTTGATTGTAACAGGAGTACCCATCAAAAAAGCAATACCACCCTCTTTCTGATAACCGGTCAAGCATCTGGTCCATCAAAGGCATTGAATAATGGTATTTCTCGGTCCATGAGTTAAGCTTTCGATAGTCCATGCATATTCTCCACCTAGTCACTGGTCTTCCCAGCATAAGTTCTCCTTTTGCATTTGGGACTACGGTTATACCTCCTTTTTTTTGGTACACATTGCACCGGACTTACCCACTTACTATTTGCAATATGCTAAATCACTCCCGCATCTAGCCACTTGATGATCTCCTTTTTCACCACCTCTTGCATTGGAGGGTTCAATCTCCGTTGATGCTCCACACTAGGTTTACATTCACTATCGAGCCAAATCTTGTGAGTACAGATGCCAGAAGGAATTCCTACTATATCGGCTATTGTCCATCCAATAGATTTTATATGCTTCTGCAGTACTTCAATGAGCAATTGCACCTGCCTCTCAAGAAAATTGGTTGTGATAATCACTGGTAAAGTATTATTGGCTCCTAAGAAGGCACATTTGAGATGAGAGGGTAGGGCTTTAAACTCCATATTCGGTGGTTCTTATGTTGATTGCTTTACTGGAGGACTTTTTCTATTTTTCAGGTCGATATCCAACTTGATTGGATTCCTTGAATATTCTCCTAGCCCTGATAAGGCAGCTACCACTTCCTCATAGCCTTGAACTTCGGATTCATCATAATTGGCAAGTACAGATTCAAGGGGTTCAGTCTAGCGCATTAAATGGTTCACACTTGCCACTGCCTCATCTATAAAATCCTCAGTAGACACCACATGTATATTACTCGGTTGCTTCATAGATTTACATATATTGAAGATCACCTCATCATCGTTCACATGGAACTTCAATTTCCTCCTTTCGACATCCACCAATGCTCTCCCGGTAGCTAAGAATGGCCTTCCCAAAATAATGGGTATTTCAGCATCGATCTCACAATCTAGATTCACAAAATCAGTTGAAAAGATGAATCGATCTACTTTTACCAATATCTCATAGTGTATCCCCACTGGGTGCCTGATTGATCGATCATCCATAAGGGATCTCATTGTCGTTGCCTTTGGTTCACCCATACGAAGTTGCTTGTATATTGCATAAGGCATCAAGTTAATGCTTGCTCGTAAATCGCACAAAGCTTTAGCGAATTGGAGCATGCCAATTGTGCATGGGATTGTGAATGCCCCAGGATCTTCTCTCTTAGTGATTGACTCATTTGTCATAATTGCACTCCTACTTTAGGGTACCTCAATCGTTTCATAGTCCAAGCATTTCTAACAATGCTTTCCAACAATGCTTCCACCAGAGGAAGGTTAATTGACAAGTTCTTGAATACTGACAAGAATTTTTTGAACTTCTCATCTACATTCTTCTTTTTCAAACGTTGAGGAAATGGTGGAGGTATTTTGGGTAAAGGGTGCATGACTTTTGGAACTTGAACATGTTGCTCTGCATCCACTTGTGGTTCTTTGGAAAGGTTTTGTGGAATAGGCAATTCTCACTCCTCTATACCCTAGCTCTCTTCCTTCATTTGAGGCTCCTCATCCTCCATCACATTCCCTTTTGCCATATTTCCATTTTGCCATATTTCCACTACGGGTAACTACAACCAACCCTCTTCCATTATCTTTCTTCAGTGTACTGGATGTTAATTGAGCTGATAATAGACTCAATTGACCTTCTAGCATTTTGATGGCATCAGCATGAGAATTCACTTTACTGTTTAATGATGAAAAGTTATCTCTCATCCCTTATAGCAAATCCTCAGAGCCCTCAACTTTATCAAGTATGCGTGACAATAGATCATTCACCCGAGGACTATTTGCACTCCCTTTTGATTTACGGCTTTCACTCAATTGAGTATGGTCTTCGTCATGGTCATCTTGTTCAGCCCAATCGTGGCAATATCTCATTGTTTTTCACTCCTATAATGGTTCCAACCTTGATTTCCGCCCCGCTGTTGATAGTGTGGGTGGAAACCCTCCTCATATCTTGTGGAGTTCCAACCTTAATTCTCCTCTGGTCTTAAGTGATCGGATCGGTCTTAAATAATCGGAAGAAGAACCCTCCTCAACTCAAAATACTCCATACGTCACCTTCATGTGCTCTTGTATCACATCCATTTGAGACAACATCTTTTTGATGTTTTCATCCCTCTCCCATTCTTTATCGAGTTGTTCTTACATTAATCTGATGCACAGTGGGGAAACTTGGTCATCGTTTGTGTACCATGCTTGATCTACTCTAGTCATGCCATCTAGGAGGAATGAGGCTACTTAAAATGCTTGTAAAATTATCCCTCCTTGCACGAGTTGATAAGCTATCCCTTTATTAACCGAATCCAGACTACGGTAAAAGTATTGATGCAATAACTCACTCGGCAGTCCATGCTTTGTACATTTTCGCAAAAATCTCTTAAATCTTTTCCATGATTCGTGAATTGGTTCGCCATCCTTTTCATTAAAAGTTTGAATGTCGTCTCTCAGTTTCATCATCTTTGATGGATGGAAGAATCTTTCATGAAAAGTCGTAACTAGCTCCTCCCATGACTTGATGGAGTTCTTTGGAAGCTCGACCAACCACTTAGTAGCTCCCCCGGTCAATGATAATGGAAATAAGCGAAGTCGTATGAACTCTTGCGATAGATTCTGGAATGACAGAGGGGTGCACACTTCTATTAAGCTTCGTATATGGTCATACGAATCTTCATGCTCTAACCCTCCATATTAACCTCTTGAATGTATAGGATGGAGTGTTGTGCTAGTAACTTCAAATGTCGCACTTCGGTTTGCTTGTGACATGCAAATTGCACCCATCTCACCCACTTGGGTAGGGTTGTACACACTATTAATATCATCAATATCGTCTCGATGAAAAGTATAACCCTCTGCATGGCCTGCTCGGCAACTATTTTCGTCGTTCACACTCATATGTTTCTTAAAACACACAAACACTCAAAACAAAACTGAAAATTAAGTAAGTAGACTACACCTATTAAAGACATTAACGATTAAAAACATTGTAAATTAAAGGGTCACACAAGAGTGTAAATTAACAATGGGGGGTTTTGTCACAAATAAGTAAAAATAGCAACATAAATAAGGATTTCTAAGAAGTGAGAGGGGATCCTTGGGATGTGACGGTAATATGGTACTGCTTTCTCTAGAAGATTCATAGAATAATTGTGACTAGGCTAAAGTTTAAGGGGGAAAGGCTCTCTCTCGAGCAATTACCCCGTTTCAAATATGTTCCTCTCGGACACCTACTTGCCGCATGAAGACCACCCTATGCCTTAACCCATTCACTCTCTCGAGCTGAGTGTGTGGGAATGAGACTAGGATTCACTCTCTTGAGTTGAACTTCATATTTACCGACTCCCACCGGCCATCAATTTAATAGTTTTAGTTTTACAAACCTCTCTCTCGAGCAAGCTAAAAACACATAAATAAACTTGTATTTGCCACTGCAAATTCATTAAATTCATCCACAACTACTAAACGAAATTACAATCAAAGTACGATTAAACTATCATCAAGCAAGACCTAACAATTATCTTAACCCATAATCGCTAAATCACACCCCAATAATTGGGTTTTTAGCCACACATGTATAAGAGATAGAAATTTATACCAAATTGAGCCACATTGAGCTCGCATTCAACTGAGTATGAAGATTTAAGTCTTGATACAGGCCAAAATTGAAGAATCCAAGAGACCCAAATCGAAATCTTGAAGATGCAACCTTTGGATCTTCAAGTCTTCAAAACCCTCTCAAACTTAGAGCAAAAATATCAAAAAGTACTATTCTATATGAAATTATAATAATTGTTCGACTCCTAAAACTACAACTTTAACTAGTATTTATAGTTTTCATAAATTTGTACTGCAGCGGATCATTCGGCGTCATTAGTTGGAATCGCCGATCAACTCGACGATTCATCCTTTGGTGTAGTTCATGGTCATCTTGCACAAAGTCTTCAGCATCGTCGTGCTCTGGGTCATTAAGCGACATGGTACTGGTTCACAGAACTTCTCGGCGATGCGCTGACTGCTCCCTTTTTCCGCCGACTTGATCCTTTCCTTCAGGGTTCAGCATACTGGAACAAAAGGTGAAGTAAGTCCGTTCAGCAACTCGCCAAGTGGACTCGGCGATCCTTAGGCCTTCATTTCTTCATTTTTTTAAGCCTTTTCGTTCCTTTTTGCAACTTAGTGTCCATGCTTTCCTTCAAACCTCAAATACCTGAAACTTAAGGGTTTTCATCAGATATTGAAATAAAATAAGTATTTGAGGACACAATTTCTATTAAAATATAGCCCTAAATGAGTCCAATTTGTGGACTCATCAATCGTCTCAATTTCTACAACGTCTCCAGAAGAAGAATGCGGATGAGAAGTTCAAGAAGTTCTTATTGGTGTTCAAGACACTATCAATTAATCTCCCACTAGTTGAAACATTGTTAGAAATGTTGGGTTATGCCACGTTTATGAAGGAGTTAGTCACAAAGAAAAGGAGCTTCGATTTTCAAACAATTGAAGCTTCCCATAGTTGTAGTGGATTTATGACTAAAGAGCTGATAAAAAAGAGAGAATATCCCGGATAGTTCACCATCCCTTTCACCATTGGCATGTTCCAATTAGTTAAAGCCCTATGCGATTTGGGAGCAAGCATCAACCTAATGCCATATGCGATCTGTAAACAACTTGGGTTGGGGGAATTAAAAGCCACAACAATGAGACTCCTGATGGCGGACCAATCAATTAAATATCCTATGGGAATACTTCATGACATATTGGTAAAGGTTGACCGATGCATATTCTCGGTTGATTTTTTCATTCTCGATTGTGAAATAGATGCTGAAATTCCCATCATTTTGGGAAGACCATTCTTGGCAATCGGGAGAGCGTTGGTGGATGCTGAAAGCTGAGAATTGAAGTTTCGGGTGAACAAAGATGAAGTATCCTTTAATGTATGTAAGTCAATGAAACACCCAGTAATATTCACATGGTCTCCATTGTTGATGTTATTGATGAGTTGGTGGCTAGTGTGAGCCATTTGATGTGTATGAGCGAGCCACTTGAAGTCATGCTTTCGAACTGTGATGAATTCAAAATCCAAGGCTATGAAGAGGTAGTAGCGGCTCTCTCAGACTTGGCAGGTATTCAAAGACTCCATTGAAGTTGGACAATGATCTATAAAATTGAGAAAGTCTTCCCGTAAAACCATCAACAGAAGAACCACCAAATCATGAGTTGAAAGTACTTCCCTCCCATATTGGTTATGCTTTCTTGGGGGAAAATAAAACCTTACCGGTGATCATTGCAACTGACTTGCTTGAATGGCAGAAAAAATTGCTCGTTGAGGTGTTGAGAAGGCATATCAAAGTTATAGGTTGGACTATCAGTGACATAGTGGGCATTCCTCTTGGTATTTGCACTCACAAAATTCAGCTTGATAGTGATTGTAAGCCAAGTGTTGAACATCAATGCAGATTGAACCCACCGATGGAAGAGGTGGTGAAAAATGAGATAATAAAGTGGTTAGAAGAAAGTGTGATCTACCCTACTGCGGATAGCAAATGGGTAAGTCCAGTACAATGTGTACCAAAAAATGGAGGCATCCGAGTAGTTCCAAATGAAAAGGGGGAGCTTGTACCGATGAGATCAGTGACCGGATGGAGAGTATGCATTGATTATCGGACATTAAATTTGTGGACTGAAAAAGATCACTTTCCCAGGCCTTTCATGGATCAAATGCTTGATCGACTCTCCGAGAGAGGTTGGCATTGTTTTTGGATGGGAATTCCGGTTATAACCAAATCTCCATCGCTCCTGCGGACCAAGAGAAAACCACCTTCACCTGCCCATATGGAACTTTTGCCTTCAAACGTATGTCGTTCAGGTTATGTAATGCTCCAGCAACATTTCAACGTTGCATGTTATCTATTTTTGCTGACATGGTTTGATGATTTAATGGAAGTATTTATGGATGACTTTTCTATTGGGGGTGACACTTTTGAAGCATGTTTAGCACACTTAGAAAAAGTTCTCCAAAGATGTGTGGAGACAAATTTGGTCCTAAATTGGGAAAATGCCACTTCATGGTTAAGGAAGAGATACTTCTTGGTCACAAAGTGTCGCAAAAGGGGCTGGAGGTTGATAAAGCAAAGATTGAAGTGGTTGAGAAGTTACCACCACAAATTTTGGTGAAGGGTATTCGTACTTTCTTGGGACATGCTGGTTTTTACCGGAGGTTCATCAAAATCTTCTCAAAGATAGCACATCCTCTATGCAAACTCTTGGAGAAGGATGGGAAATTCGACTTTGATGATGCTTGCATAGTGGCTTTTAAGTGCCTGAACGAAAAATTTGTTTCCACCCTAATCATCATTAGAACTGATTGGTCAGAATCTTTCGAAGTAATGTGTGATGCAAGCGACGCAGCATTAGGTGTTGTATTGGGGCAAAAATGCAACAAACTTTTTCACCCCATTTACTACTCAAGCAAAACTCTAAACAATGCTCAACGTAACTGTACAATTACTGAATAAGAGTTACTTGTGGTAGTTTATGCATTTGAGAAGTTCTGGGTATACTTGCTAGGTACTAAAGTGATTGTTCACACTGATCATGTTGCACTGCGTTATCTTATGGCAAAGAAGGATGTCAACCCAAGATTGATAAGGTGGGTGCTTTTATTGCAAGAATTCGACTTTGAGGTAAAAGATAGGAGAGGTTGTGAAAATCAGGTGGCTCATCACTTCTCAAGATTGGAATGCAAGGAAAATGACGAGCTGGAGATCGACATAAATGATGTTTTTCCTGATGAATAGGTATTCACGGTAACTCTTGAACAACTTCCTTGGTATGCTAATTTTACCAATTCCGTAGTGTGTGGATTAATGCCAGACGAAATGAACTTCTACCAACAAAAGAGGTTCTTGTTCAATGTTAAGAATTACTTTTGGGATGAGCCATATTTATTTAGAGAGTGTGAACACCATTTCATTAGGAGATGTGTTCCGGAAGAAGAAACCATTGAAATTCTCCATGCTTATCATGCTTCACGGGTTGGGGGTCATCATGGTGGTGTAAGTACAACTGCTAAAGTTTTACAAAGTGGGTACTACTAGATATCTCTCTAAAAAGATGTTCATGAGTTCATTAAGAAGTGCACTCAATGTCAGAAACAAGGTGAAGTGTGCAAAAGACACGAGTTGCCTCTTACCCCCATTTTAGAAGTTAAGCTATTTGATGTTTGGGGAATAGATTTCATGGGCCCATTTGTGAGTTTGTTTGGTAATAAGTATATCTTGGTGGCTGTAGATTATGTTTCTAAATGGGTAGAGGATGTTGCAATTCCAAACAATGAAGGAAAAAATGTTGTTCAATTCCTGAAACGCTACATCTTTGCTAGATTTGGTGTTCCTAGGGCTATTATTAGTGATGGGGGATCCCACTTTTGCAACAAGTGGTTCTCTGCCACATTGAGTAAGTATGGAGTGAAACACAAAGTAGCAACTCCGTATCATCCCCAAATGAGCGGCGAAGTTAAAGTGTCAAATTGGGAGATCAAAAGCATGTTGGCCAACACAGTGAATGCTAATAGGACTGATTGGTCTAGAAAGCTTGATGATGCACTATGGGCGTATCGTACTGCATACAAAACACTAATTGGTATGTCTCCGTATCAGCTAGTTTTTGGTAAATATTGCCATCTACTAGTTGAATTGGAACACAAAGCATTGTGGGCATGAAAGCTCTAAATTTGGACTGGGCAAAGACTTCAAAAGAGAGAGTAGAGTAGTTCAATGAGTTGGACGAATTCATGTTCAAAGTTTATGAATGTTTAGCCCTTTACAAGGAAAAGATGAAGAAATGGCATGATGCTAAAATGTTTAAGAGGGAGTTCAGACTGGGAGACTTGGTGTTACTATACAACTCTCAACTTAGACCGTTTCCAGGAAAGCTCAAGTCCAAATGGTCAGGACCGTTTAGAGTGACACGAGTGTTCGCAATGCTGCCATCGAAGTTGAAGGTCAAGAAGGACATGCATTTAAGGTGAATGGGCAACGCTAGAAGTTATACTTTGGCGAGTGCCAAGAGATTTCTCTGATTGAGGTGGTCTACCTGAAAGATGTTTGAGAGCATTTCCACATCATGCCACGACGTTAAAAAAGGCATTTCTTGGAAGGCAACCCAAGTGTTAGTGTTTTAAATAATGTGTGTTGATTTTGCAGGTGCACAATATTGTGCGAGAAGAAGATGCTATTGGCAGATCGCCGAACCTGTTCGGTGGGCACGACATAGTCCGCCCTATGGACTTGAAAAATGGGACTTAGATTTTGGAACATTTGGCGGGAGACCTTCATCACTCGGCGAATCACAGATGTGCTTATGCGACCCGATTTGTTTTGCCCTTTTACTTCAGCGCTGACAGCGTAAATCAATGATTATTTTGCGATGTTCCAAGTCCATTATGAAAGTCGCCGACCTATTCGGTGACCTCCTGCATCTCTGTCGATTTTCCCCTTTCTGCTAGTGTCACCCACTGAAACTAAGAGCAATATTTAGCTCATTGGGCGCACCACCGAAGCATTCGGCGATTGGTTCATTTTCTCGCCAACTGGGCGCTTAGTGAAGATTCCTTGTCATCTTGCTATGCATGTTTACATACTTGAATTTTATCTTTATTTGCTAGTTTTTATTTTTATTCTTGTTTTATTTGCGGGAGTGTCTGTTCTCTACTCACATTGGGGACAATGTTGAATGCTTTTGGTGGGGGTGGGTACTTGGTCAATGAATTCCTCTGTGTTCTCGGACCCTTTTGGACCCATTTTTTCCACCTCTTGATTGTTATTAATTGTGGCTGGGGGGGTGCGAATTTGATTGTCGGTTGTGATCAATACTGTTATCCTGAATGGTGCTCTTAATAGAAAAAACATGATAGTGCGGCTATGATGAGGCCAAATAAAGTTGCATAGGCAATATGAAAACTTTTTGCATCTCAATGTGACTAGCCGATTGTCGAATTGAGTCTCTTGTGATGAACATTGCACACTAGCGAAAGTATGGAGTCTTGTTTGACATTGGTGCCAATGTCTTGTGTGATGAGCTTACTGTGAACCATGTGTGATAACACCTAATATTTACCCCATTTGTCCAGTTGACCAAGTGTTGTGAGCTCTTGAAATGATCTTACGTAACAATTTTAAAGAGCGAAACAATTTAACATTATACCTCTTTTGTGGCCTACCTTGTGAGCGTGTGATCTTTTCTTAAACACCCTTTGAGCCTTATCCTTTTCTTGGAAGAAACTTGATGAAATTGTGACCTTTCTTTATCCCTTCACTCATAACCCTCATTAAGTGTGGTTTGTTTGAATAGCCAACTTAGGCTTTTGGCCTAAGTTGGGGGTGTGGTGAAAAGAGAAGGTAAATCAAGAAGTGCAAAGAAGTACCCATTGATCCATGGTTGTGAAAAAGATGGAACCCTTCCATAAAAAAAAGAGAATGAAAAAGTTTTTAAATAAAGTTGCAAAGCGCAAAAGAAATGGGGTGTCCGGAGTCCATGGAAAGTGAATAAAGGGGTGACTTATGAGCATAAATGAGAATGATAAGGAGAAGGAAACGAAGTGTTGTTCATACCACATTTCATGAATATAGCAGCCACTGAGCCTAAATGACCATACCTTTACACTCTGCCCCATTAAAAGACTTGAAAAGACCTTTTTGATCTTGAGTGAACTGAAACAAGTGTTGGTGAGAAAATAAGGGCAAACTTATGGGTGGAGTCATGCACGTGTTCATCTTTTTGAGTGTGAGAGTTCTTTGTGATTCCGGAGCTATAAATTGTTGAACAAATTATGTGTGATTATAGAATCACCTTTGTGTGAGGGTATTTTGAATACATTTGTTGAGCTTGAACTCCCATTTGTAGCAAGTATTGTGAACTTGAGAATCTTTGATAATGGTGAGTTACAACTTGAATCTTTTAATACATAATTGATCCTTGCATGAGTAAGTTGAGTCTTGTTGTGTGCATTCATGATTGAGTCTTGTGTAGCACTATTGGAGACATTTTTTTAAACTATTGAACTTGAGTTTTACTTGAGGACAAGAAAAAGTTTAAGTTAGGGGTGTTGATGAGTCTGAGATTTGGACTCATTTTGGGCTTTATTTATATAGATTTAGTGTCCTCAAATGCTTGTTTTGTGCCAACAACTGATGTTAAACCATTGATTTTCAGATACATGGATTGAGGAACAAAGCTAGAACAGAAATGGGCAATAGAGACAACACGAGCGAAAAAGAGAAAGGAAAGACAAGCCTGATGATCGCTGATTAGTCCACAAATTGAACTCATTTAGGGCTTTATTTTGATAAGAATAGTATCCTCGAACGCTTATTTTATATATCATCTGATGAAAACCGTTAAGTTTTAGGTATTTGAAGTTTTAGTGAAATCATGGACACTTAGGCACAAAAAGGAATAAAAAGGCTAAAAATAACGATGAAGCTAAACCTCGAGCATTGCCAAGAAAACTTGGCGATTCACCGAAGCGATTTACTCCGCCCTTTGTTCCAGTATGCGAAGCTGTGAAGGAGAAGGATCAATAAAGCAATGAAAGAAGTAGTCTAGGCTTCGCCGAATAGTTCTGCGAAGCAGTACTATACCGCCCAATGGTCCAGAATGTGAAGGTGTTGAAGGCAAGCACGAACAGGCGATGAGATAGACGAAGGGCGAATCGCTGAAGTTAGTCGGCGACATCGACTAATTTTGCCGAAAGATCCGCCAACACTATTTTCTGAAGTTTATAAATACTGAACTTATTATTATTTTTAAGTGTAGAACTTTTATTTTAAATTTCATGAATAGAATAGTACTTTTTAGATATTTTCTCTCATGTTTGGAGAGGGTTTTTCGGAACTTGAAGAAAGGAGTTTATCTTCCCCAAGTTGGAAGTGGGTCTTCTCTATTCTTCTTCTTTTTTTCAAATGAAGGTTTAATTTCTTATATCCATTTGATTTTCCTATCATTTTAGGTGTATTTTGTTATTTCTTGATGTGTGGCTTCAAATCCACATTCTTGGGGTGTGATTTAGCAAATATGTGTTGATATTATTGTTGGCTCTTGCTTGCCGATAGGTTACATGTAGTTTAATGGTGATATCACCTAGTTGTTGTTGTTTAATCTAAAGGGTTTGTAGTTGCAAATACAAAGTCACTCATGTGTTTTCAGATTGCCCGAGAGGGAGGTCGCGAAACCAAGACCACTAGACTGATGGCCTAAGGAGTGGGTCGACATGAAGTTCAGCCGAAGAGGGTGAGCCCTAGTCCCATATCCGAACACTCAGCTCGAGAGAGTGAGTTGGGTAAGGCGTAGGCTAGTCTTCATGCGGCAAATGGGTTCTGCTATACAATTCGCGACTTAGACTCTTCCCTGGAAAGCGCAAATCTAAATGGTCTGGACCATTTCAAGTAACGCGAGTGTTCTTTAATGGTCACATATAAGTTAAAGATCAGGAAGGTCCTCCATCTACAATGACCGGTCAACGTCTGAAATTGTATTTAGGAGATTGTCAAGAAATTTCATTGGTTGAACTGGTATATTTGGAAGACGTCTAAAGACGCTGTTGTGTCATGCCACGACGTTAACTAAGGCGTTGTTTGGGAGGCAACCCAAGACCCTTTGTTAACTTCTATTTTGCATATTGATTAAATAACAGTGTGCTAGTTTTACAGACTAAAGTGTGGAAGGAGATCAAAAGGTGCAAAATGGCGAGCAACAGTTCCAGTTGGCGAATCGCTGAAGAATCCGGTGACCAACTCTAATTTGCCGTTTGACTCAGGATATATTCAAAATCAAGAGTCTGTTAAACAAGGCAACAGTTGGAAATTATTGGCGAATCACCGAGCATTTGGGTGACCGCAATAGAATTCGCCGTTGGGACCCACGTATAGCAGCGGTTCTGTAACCTTCGACGGATAAACCCAGTTTGACTAACGTCGCCAAGTGGAACTTTTGCAAGCCACATCATTAATATCCAGCTAGATGGAGTGACAGATTAACCAGGATCACCTCTTTACCTCTTCTTTGTCTTTCTTTACTTTGCCTTATGGATTTTGTATTACTTGCATTTGAGGACAAACTGATTTATTTGTGGTGGGGTGAGGCCCACACCTTTTGAGTGCTAGTTAATACTTGTGTTTTGGTGTACAGTTGGGTTATCTGTTTCAATTGAGTTTTTAAAACTGCTTCTGCGATTGTTTGAGCTTATGGCTCTCTTTTATGTTTAATTGCAAAATAATTTAGACCCTTCCAAATTTTTTTGGATTTTTTGCACATTTTTGCCACCCCTCGTGAGTTTAATGTGGCTGTTATTTTGCAAAAAAATAAGTCTCGGTTTTGATCAATACCGATGACTTGAATAGTTCTCTCAATTGAACGAACATAAATGTATGGCTACTATGAGGCCAATGAAGTTGCATAGACAATATGTGAACTCTTTGTATCTCGTTGTAACTAGTCAATTATCGAATTGATTCTCTTGTTATGACCGTTGCACACTAGCGAAATTGTGTAGTCTTGATTAACTTAAGTGTCGATGCCTTGTGTGATTAGTTTGCTTTGAACCATGCATGAATAAACCTAGAATTTTCCATGTTAGTATGATTGATTTAGAAAGGTGTCCTCTTGATATGATCTTAGGCAACTTTAAAGAGTGTAAGCCAAATTTGACATATACCTCTTTTGTGACCTACCCGTGAGTGTGTGAAACTCTTTTGAACACCCTCTGAGTTTTACCTTTCTTTCGAAGAACCTTGATGAACCCTAGAGCTCACTTGACACACTACCTATAACCCTCTTAGTTTGTGGTTTAGTGAATAGCCAACTTAGGTCAAAAGCTTAAGTTGGGGGTGTGGTGAAAGGAAAAGGAGAAGTCAAGAAGTGCAGGAAAAGTCACCCTTAACCCTTGGTGTTGCAGAACAGTGGAAAACTTTGCACTCACCCCCATTACAATCCTTAGAAAGTCCTTTTTGATCTTGAGTAAGCCGAATCAAAAGTCGATTCGAAAATAAGGGCAAACCTATGGGTGAAAACATGCATTGTGTTCTTTTTTATGAGTGTGAGCGTTGTACCTGATTACTGATATAGAATTGGTTAACTTCTGTGTGTGAATATGGAATCATTATTCATGTGAGGGCATTTATATACTTTTTGTCGAGCTTGAACTCGCACAAGTAGCAAGTATTGCGAGCATGACAATCTCTGGTAATGGTATTGTAACACTCCGGAAATTTAACGACCTAAGCTAGAGCCTAATTGATGACTAATGACTTAATGAGAGTAGATATGATGTTTCAAGACCTAATTTAATGTAACTAAATTGATAAGAAAATGTTAGTGAATAAACGTCAAGGAAGGACCATGAAGTCCGGAAATTAGTGCATTGAACTAGTGAGGTGCTAGGTCTTGAAAATTGACTTTAGAGTATCGTAGGTGGACTAAAGTTTGTAAAAAGGGTTCAAAATTGTAATACTTCATGTTTAGGGTCCAAACTTCGGGGTATGACTCCCCAAGGACCACTCAAGGGGTCCTTGAGGAGGACCCAAACTTGGACCCAAAAGCTGGCAAAACTGCAGCTAGCGACGAGACCAAGACTTACGGCCAGTAGAATGGTCTACGGACCATGAGTCATGGTCATAAGTCCATACTTAGTCGTGGGAGACTTGGCCCCCAAAAAGGGAACATCAATCCCAAACCACGACCATGCAGTACGGTCCGTAGACCGACTCATGCTTCGTGGAAAGGGTCCCACGAGTAGAGACTTAGTCTCCTCACCAAGACCCTTGTATGCACCCTCTCAGTACCAAACCACGAATGGCCAGCATGGCCCGTGTTTCAATCCACTCCCCGTGGACGGGGACTCGTGGATGGCACTTGAACTCACTGCTTCCACACGGTTTAAGTGGGGGTAGTTTAGTTATTTACTAATTAATTGCTTATGGGTTTAAAACGGTTATAAATAGTTATTTTAGGTGCATTTTGGTATTATTAAGTGATAACCAAGTCTTCCACCTTATAACTCCAAATCATAAAATCAAAACCCACTTCTCTCTAAACTCTCTCTCTCAAGGCTCTAGAAGGAGAAGACTTCATTGGACCTAGGGTTTCAAGGTTTCTTCCCAAATTTCTTGGAGATTCTCCATTGATTCTCAAGGAATCAATTAAGGTATGGTTGCTCTTCACTCTTGGGATCTTTTCCCCAAGAGGCCCTCTCAAAATTGGATTTCAAAGTTCCCCAAATTTTAGGTTTTCTCTCAATTTCGTGTGTCACATTCCGAAGGTATTTTTATTGACTTATAATGATTAATTATGGTTTTATATGATGATTTGTGGATGAATTAATGTCATTTTGATGTTTTTTTAACAAATCCCCACAAGACCCATGAATTCTCCTTCTTTCTCACTTTAAACCCTAGTATGACTTTAATGGTGAATGAAGGATGTGAATCTAATATGTAAATTGTGGTATTCATTATTATATTATAATGTTACTCTATGTGATGAATGATTACCAATGAGTTAGTGTTGAGTCTTGATGTGATCCTTGAAGGTTATGAATGAAAATTGTCAAATTGATGAATATTTATATATTGAATTGTTGATCCACTTATGGTGGAGGTGCTACTTGATTATGAATTGTATTGAGTGAGTTATGTTTCCTCTTCCCTACAACCCGAAGTCTTGACAAGTATGCTATGATACGAACATGAATGTTAAGCTATGATTATGGTAGTATTGGTATGATGAATAGAAGGTAAATCTCATGAACACTATATGACTTTGTTATGAATGAACATTATTATATATTGATGGTTCTACGATGAAAGGTTATTCTCATCTTAGGACTTGTGAGCTATATGATGAATGATGGGTTGAGTCCCTAATGCACTTCTTATTGAACTAATCTGTAACTAAAGACCTAATACTACTTTAAAAGGGAATTGTACTTAGCACCAAGTGAACATGAATATGAGATGGAAGCTTTTACGTTTTTCAAGTCCGGCTTCCCATATGGGTTCCTTTTACATTTAGCAAGTTCGGGTTCCTAAAATATATATGTTGTCTCATGAGATGGAAAGCTTCTACATTTAGCAAGTCCGGGTTTCTAGTAGCAATCTCCTTGGTCCTTAACTATGGTTGCCCACATATGTATTAGCTAGTGGATCCACCTATATGCTATTATGTTAGTTCCACCATAGCAAGTAAGACACTCTTTTTTCGGTGTGGGAGTAGAACACCGGATTCCATGAAGCTGACATGGTCTATGTCGGTTATTGCTAATATCCCTTTGTTTTAAGAAGATGATCTAATGTATGAATATGCCTATGTAAATGACTTATGAACTCTAATTAGGACTACTTGAGGGATACTACTTAGTGTACGTGAGGGTATGGGACTTTACATATGCATTGCACAAGTGGGTTCTTTGGGGAGCTCTTGTGTGAGTCCTTTATATATGGTAAGGTATGAATTATGTTAGGGTTGGTTTCACCTATTATGATGTTGATTATGTTAGTGACTATACTTGTGTCTTCTTAATGGCTTTACTTAGTAGATATGGTGGTATGGGACTTCATATGTACATTGCACAAGTGAACTTTAAAAGGGGTCATGGGTGGTGTCTTATGATGGTATGATGTAAATAGAACTCAAATATGTAAGGTATGGATTATGGGTTCTTGTTATGATCATAAATATATCTTTACCTTGTAATGTGGATTGACTAAGTTTTCCTTGAATATGCATTATGGCTTCTAACTTGAAATAGCATGTTTTCAACTAAAGGTCTCTTTTTGCATGATTTAAATAGTTTTAATTGCATGGCTTCCATACTTAGTACAATTGATTGTGCTAACCTATATTTCTTCCTTTTTCTACTAAGTGTATGTTCCTGGAAGTGATTGTTCTACTAAGAGACTCAAGCTTGGATTTAGACTTCTCCAAGACTTTTTGGTATGTCCTCAAGTTCCAAGGACACACACTATGACACTTATATTGCTTATATTGTAATAGACTATTAGACTTCTTATGTACTTATCATTTTGAGACAATTCTATTATAAAGGGCTATGGTCCCTATTTGAGATTCTTATGTGTACTTAGATGGTTTCATGGAGATGATGATGTCTAGTCATTCTACCTTCTATTTTCTATTATGAGACACTTTGACATTGATGTTGAAAAGTTTTAAATTTCCGCATTATTCAATGTCTATATGCAATAATCAATATGCTAAGGGATCGTATAAGACCCCTTCGGGGTCAAGTACCCCGTGTTACACCTAGGGGGTGCTCTCGGGGCGTGACAAACTTGGTATCAGAGCATAAGGTTAATTGGATAATATTAGGGATGATGTCTCCTGAAACCACGTCGAGTAGAGTCTTGTTCATATGTGTGAAGCGCGCCACACTTATGACTGAGAAGCTATAAGATGCTTAGGAATTTTCATTTCTTGATTACTCATTGGTCGTGCCTCAAGGATCTTAGTTCTATTAAGTCTTTCCTCCTAATCCTTTTCTTGTGCTTATAGGCTATGAATACAAGAAGGACTAATGCTAGGAGGGTCGGAGAGGAAAATGTGAATGAGGAGGTTCAACCCCAGGTTCTTCAAAACCCTCAAGCTCCTATTGATGAAAGGGCTATGTCTAATGTGGAGATAAGGGCAGCTCTTCATACCTTGACTCAACTCATAACGGCACAAGATAACCGAGAAGCTAGACCCCGAGTGGAGACCAATGTGAGTACCATGGCCTCACGGTTGAGGGGCTTTACTAGGATGAACCCTCTTGTCTTCTTGGGTTCCAAGGTGAATGAAGACCCACAAGAGTTCTTGGAGGAGGTTTATAAGATTGTGGAAGCTATGGGAGTTTCTTCTAATGAGAAGGCCAAGTTGGCCGGGTATCAATTGAAAGACGTGGCCCAAGTATGCTACACTCAATGGAAGGACAATAGGCCTTTAAAGGTAGGTCCTATAGCTTGGGAGATATTCAAGAAGGGTTTCCTTGATCGATTTTTCCCCCGTGAGAAAAGAGAAGCCAAAGTTGAGGAATTCATCAACCTTCGCCAAGGAGGTATGAGTGTCCAAGAATACTCCTTGAAATTCACGAAGTTGTCCTAATATGATTCCTCAATGGTTTCTAATCCAAGAGATGAAATAAGTCGTTTTGTCACCGGTGTGTCCGATGCTATTGAAGAAGAGTGTCGAGCGACAATGCTCCATGACAATATGGATATCTATAGTTTGATGGTACATGCTTAACAAGTGGAAGATTCAAGGTTAAAGAAGAGGAATAGAGAGGTGAAAAGGCCAATGTCCGATGAGGGAAATACACCTAAGGGTAAGTTTGAAGGTCAAGGTGAACCAAGGTTTAAGAAGAGGTTTCCCAAGCAAAGAATTTCCAATGCTTGTAAGCCCAACAAAGGTAGGGTGTCTAACCCTAGACCACAAGGAAGAGGTGGTAGTCTTTATGTTGAAAAACCTAATTGTGAAAAGTGTGGCAAGAAGCTCAAGGCAAGTGCCTAGTTGGCACGGAAAATTGTTTTAGTTGTGGGACGAGTGGTCATATGAGGAGAGATTTCCCTATGTTGAAGGTTCAAGGGAGGGAGAATAAGCAAGCTCAAGCAAGTAGGTCTAACTCCGATGCTCCTAAGAAGAATCGCTTCTATGCTCTCCAATCTCGAGGTGATCAAGAGAGCTCTCCAGATGTTGTTACCGGTATGTTGCAAGTATTTTCAATAAATATTTATGCATTTTTAGACCCGGGTGCCACTTTATCTTTTGTTACTCCTTTAGTGGCTATGAAATTTGATATGCTCCCTGAAACCTTAAAAGAACCTTTTTCTGTGTCTACCCCGGTTGGTGATTCGGTCATAGCAAAAAGAGTGTATAGGAGTTGTCCCATTTCATTGTCCAATAGAGTCACATTGGTTGATTTAGTAGAACTTGATATGTTGGACTTTGATGTCATATTAGGGATGGATTTGGCTTCATGCTTGTTTTGCTTTCCATAGATTGTAGAACCCGAGTTGTGAAGTTTCAATTTCCTAATGAACCCATTGTAGAATGGAAGGGAGGAAACTTGATCCCTAGAGGTCGAATTATTTCATGCCTAAAGCTTGTAAAATGATTTCTAACGGTTGTATTTATCATATTGTGAGAGTTAAGGACCTTGAGTCCGAGACTCCTCCATTACAGTCGGTCCCCGTAGTACGGAAGTTTCCGAAAGTCTTTCCTAATGACCTGCCTGGAATCCCTCATAAACGGGAAATTGACTTCGGCATAGATTTCTTGCCGGACACACAACCGATATATCCCTCCTTACTGGATGGCCCCAGCCAATTTGAAGGAATTGAAGGCTCAACTTAAAGATTTGCTAGATAAGGGTTTTATTCAACTTAGCATATCACCATGGGGTGCACCGGCTTTGTTTGTGAAGAAGAAACATGGGTCGCTTAGGATGTGTATTGATTACCGACAATTGAACAAGGTCACTATAAATAATAAATACCCGCTCCCTAGGATTGATGATTTATTTGACCAACTCCAAGGGGCGAGCTACTTTTCGAAGATCAACTTAAGGTTGGGTTATCACCTACTTAGGGTGAGAGGTGTTGATGTTCCTAAAACGGCATTCCGAACAAGATATGGTCATTTTGAGTTCCTAGTAATGTCTTTTGGTCTCACAAATGCCCCGACAACATTTATAGACCTTATGAATAGGGTGTTTAGACAATATCTTGACTCCTTCGTGATTGTTTTCATTGATGACATTTTGATATATTCTAAGAGTGAGAATGATCACATGGAACATTTGAGAATCGTGTTGCAAGTTCTCAAGGATCAACGGTTGTATGCTAAGTTTAGCAAATGTGAATTTTGGTTGAGATGGGTTGCGTTTCTGGGGCATATAGTGTCAAGTAAGGGAATTGAAGTAGATCCAAAAAAAATGGAGGCGGTTAATAAATGGCCTAGACCCTTAAGCCCTTCCGACATTAGAAGCTTTTTGGAATTAGCCGGTTACTATAGAAGGTTTGTTGAGGCTTTCTCCTTAATTTTTTCTCCCCTAATGGCCTTGACCCAAAAGAAGGCTAAATTTGAATGGTCGAAGTCATGTGAAAAGAATTTTGAACTGTTGAAAGAAAAGCTTACCTCCGCTCCAGTATTGACCTTGCCGGAGGGTTTGTGGTATATTGTGATGCTTCAAGAGTAGGTTTGGGGTGTGTCCTTATGCAACATGGAAAAGTAATCGCATATGCTTCTAGACATTTAAAAATTCATGAAAAGAACTATCCAACCCATGATCTCGAGCTTGCGGCGGTAGTTTTTGCTCTAAAGATATGGAGACACTATCTATATGGGGTACGCGTAGATATGTTTACCGACCACAAGAGTGTTCAATATGTTTTTTGCCAAAAAGAGTTGAATCTCCGGCAAAGGAGGTGGTTGGAACTTTTGAAGGACTATGATATGAGTGTCCTATACCACCCCGGGAAGGCTAATGTAATTGCGGATGCGTTGAGTAGAGTGTCCATGGGTAGTGTTGCTCATATAGAGAATGAAAAGAAGGAGTTAGTTCGAGAGGTACATAGGTTGGCCCTATTAGGTGTCCAACTAAGGGATTCCTCCAAGGGTGGGTTTACGGTTCATCATTGTTCCGAGTCATCACTTGTAGTTGAGGTTGTGTCCAAGCAGCACCTAGATACCACTATGATGGAGTTGAAAGAGTCGGTTCTTGATAAGTCCGTGGAGGCTTTCTCCCAAGGGGGTGATGGGGTGCTTAGGTACTAAGGAATATTGTGTGCGCCGGATGTGGATGACTTAAGGGAGAGAATTTTAGAAGAGGCTCATGGTTCTCGATATTCTATCCATTCGTGAGCCACCAAAATGTATCGTAACCTACAAGATATCTATTGTTGGAATGGAATGAAAAGGGATATAGTGAGCTTTGTGGCCAAATGCTCAAATTGCCAACAAGTCAAAGCCGAGCATCAAAGACCGGGAGGTGTATCTCAAGATATAAGTATTCCCACTTGGAAGTGGGAGGATGTCAATATGGGCTTTGTGGTAGGTTTGCCTCGTACTCGAAGGTAACATGATTCTATTTGGGTCATTGTTGATAGGATGACTAAATCAGCCCATTTTCTTCCCGTCAAGGTTTCGTATTCGGCGGAAGACTATGCTAAGTTGTACCTTAAAGAAGTGGTGAGATTACATGGAGTTCCTTCGTCTATCATTTCGGATAGAGGTACCCAATTTACTTTGCACTTTTGGAAAGCATTCCAAAATGGGCTTGGTACTAAAGTGAAGCTTAGTACAATATTTCACCATCGAATAGATGGCCAAGCGGAAAGGACCATTCAAACCTAGGAGGACATGTTGAGAGCGTGTGTGATGGATTTTAAAGGTAATTGGGACGATCACCTCCCCTTGATTGAATTTGCCTACAACAATAGTTACCATTCAAGTATTGCCATGGCACCATTTGAAGTACTTTATGGTAGGAGGTGTAGATCTCTGGTTGGTTATTTTAAGTAGGTGAATTTTCTCTTCTTGGTCCCGAGATGGTTTATGAAGCTATTGAAAAGGTTCAACTTATATGAAATGGGTTGAAAACGGCTCAAAGTCGGCAAAACTCTTATGCCGACAATAAGAAGAGGGATCTGGAATTTGAAGTAGGTGATTGGGTCTACTTGAAGATCTCACCCATGAAAGGGGTAATGAGGTTTGGTAAAAAGGGGAAGCTTAGTTGTCGGTATGTAGGCCCTTATGAGATTTTGAAGAAAATTGGAAACGTTGCTTATTAATTGAATTTGCCTAATGAATTGGCTCCGGTTCACCCGGTATTTCATGTCTCTATGCTCAAAAAATGTATAGGTGATCCGGTATCCATACTTCCTTTAGAGGGTTTGGGGATTGATGAGAACATTTCTTATGAAGAGGTTCCGGTTGAGATCCTAGATAGGCAAGTAAAGAGGTTGAGAAATAAAGAACTAGCTTCTGTTAAGGTTCTATGGCGGAATAATCTAGTTGAGAGTACTACATGGGAAGCCGAGGCTGATATGAAGTCCTGTTATCCTCATCTCTTTCTTTCTACTCCTATTTAAACTTGAGGTAAGTAGTTTCTCTTGAGTTTGTAATGAATTAGGAGGTATGTTTGTTGTATGATCTTTTTCCATGTTTCTTCCTATATGGTGTAGGTCCGTGCGAGGAAGCATGACGTACTTAATTGAGTCTCTCATGAATTATATGTCCCTCTTGTTGAACTGCTTAAGTATGATGATTGCATAATTTGACTTATGCGGTAAAATTTATGAGCATGGTTAATTGTGTGTAATGAAAAGATATGCTAAACCTCATGTTGTGTTGCATTTGGTTATGATGTTGACATATGTGACCTCATGAGATAAATTGATGGACATGTTGGTTATGTTATGATGGAGTGGGATGATTGTCTAATATTGCTATGATGAGCTTGCTTGTGTTGGAGAAGGTAGTTACTCTTATGTCTATATGAGATGGTAATTTTGGTGCATAATGACATTTATCTTTGTGATGGCTTCTTTGCTTGTGTTACATTGAGCTAATGATGTGGATAAGGTGTTTCCTCCTTTGTAATGAATTTGTGATTGATATGTGTTGTTGTATGGCTGCTAGTCTTGAGTCCTAGTCCCCCCTAAGAGTGATTAAAGTGTCATTCGAGGACGAATGTTCCTAAGAAGGGGATAATGTAACACTCCGAAAATCTAACGAACTAAGCTAGAGCCTAATTGATGACTAATGACTTAATGAGAGTAGAAATTATGTTTCAAGACCTAATTTAATGTAACTAAATTGGTAAGAAAATGTTCGTGCATAAATGTCAAGGAACGACCATGACGTCCGGAAACTAGTGCATTGAACTAGTGAGGTGCTAGGTCTTGAAAATTGACTTTAGAGTGTCGTAGGTGGACTAAAATTTGTAAAAGGGGTTCAAAATTGTAATACTTCATGTTTAAGGTCCAAACGTCCGGGTACGACTTCCCAAGGATCACCCAAGAGGTCCTTGAGGTGGACCTAAACTTGGACACAAATGCTGGCAAAACTGCAGCTAGCGACGATACCAAGACTTACGGGCAGTAGACTAGTCTACGGACGGTGAGTCATGGTCGTCAGTACAAACTTTGTCATGCGAGACTTGGCCCCCAAAAAGGGAGCCTCAGTCCCAAACCACGAGCATGCAGTACGGTCCGTAGACCTACTCACGCTTCGTGGAAAGGGTCCTGTGAGTGGAGACTTAGTCTCCTCACCAAGACCCTCGTTTGCACCCTCTCAGTACCAAACGACGAATGGCCAGCACGTCCCATGTTTCAATTCACACCCCGTGGACGGGGACTCGTGGATGGCACTCAAACTCACTGCCTCCACAGAGTTTAAGTGGGGGTAGTTTAGTAATTTACTAATTAATTGCTTACGGATTAAAAACGGTTATCAATAGTTATTTTAGGTTCATTATGGTATTATTAAGTGATAACCAAGTCTTCCACCTTATAACTCCAAATCATAAAATCAAAACCCACTTCTCTCTAAACTCTCTCTCTAAAGGCTCTATAAGGAGAATACTTCATTGGATCTAGGGTTTCAAGGTTTCTTCCCAAATTTCTTGGAGTTTCTCCATTGATTATCAAGGAATCAATTAAGGTATGGTTGCTCTTCACTCTTGGGACCTTTTCCCCAATTGGCCCTCTCAAAATTGGATTTCAAAGTTCTCCAAATGCTAGGTTTTTTCTCAATTTCGTGGGACACTTTCCAAATGTATTTTTATTGAATTATAATGATTAATTATGGTTTTATATGATGATTTGTGGATGAATTAATGTCATGTGGATGTTTTTTTAAACAAATGCCCACAAGACCCATGAATTCTCCTTCTTTATCACTTTAAACCCTAGTATGACTTTATTTGTGAATGAAGGATGTGAATCTAATATGTAAATTGTGGTATTCATTATTATATTATTATGTTTCTCTATGTGATGAATGATTACCAATGAGTTAGGGTTGAGTCTTGATGTGATCCTTGAAGGTTATGAATGAAAATTGTCAAATGGAAGAATGTTCATATATTGAATTGTTGATCCACTTATGGTGGAGGTGCTACTTGATTATGAATTGTAGTGAGTGAGTTATGTTTCCCCTTCCCTACAACCCCAAGTCTTGACAAGTATGCTATGATACGAACATGAATGTTAAGCTATGATTATGGTAGTGTTGGTATGATGAATAGAAGGTAAATCTCATGAACACTATATGCCTATATTATAAATGAACATTAATAGATGTTGATGGTTCTACGATGAAAAGTTATTCTCATCATAGGATTTGTGAGCTATATGATGAATGATGGGTTGAGTCCATAATGCACTTCTTATTGAACTAATGTGTAAGTAAAGGCCTAATACTACTTTAAAAGGGAATTGTGCTTAGCACCGAGTGAACATGAATATGAGATGGAAGCTTTTACGTTTAGCAAGTCTGGCTTGCCATATGGGTTCCTTTTACGTTTAGCAAGTCCGGGTTCCAAAAATATATATGTTGTCTCATGAGTTGGACACCTTCTAAGTTTAGCAAGTCCAGGTTTCTAGTAGCAATCTCCTTGTTCCTTAACTATGGTTGCCCACATAGGTATTAGCTAGTGGATCCACCTAGATGTTATTATGTTAGTTCAACCATGGCAAGTGGGACACTTTGTTTTCGGTGTGGGAGTAAAAGACCAGATTCCATGAAGCTCACATGGTCTATGTCGGTTATTGTTAATATTCCTTTGTTTTTAGAAGATGATCTAATGTATGAATTTGCCTATGTAAATGACTTATGAACTCTAACTAGGACTACTTGAGGGATACTACTTAGTGTAGGTGAGGGTATGGGACTTTAGCTATGCATTGCACGAGTGGGTTCTTTGGGGAGCTCTTGTGTGAGTCCTTTATATATGGTAAGGTATGAATTATGTTACGGTTGGTTTCACCTATTATGATGTTGATTATGTATGTTACTACACTTGTGTCTTCTTGATGGCTTTACTTAGTATATATGGGGGTATGGGACTTCATATGTACATTGCACAAGTGAACTTTAAAGGTGTCATGGGTGGTGTCTTATGATGGTATGATGTAAATAGAACTCAAATATGTAAGGTATGGAATATGGGTTCTTGTTATGATCATAAATATCTTTTTACCTTGTAATGTGGATTGACTAACTGTTCCTTGAATATGCATTGTGGCTTATAACTTGAAATAGCATGTTTTCAACTACAGGTCCCTTTTTGCATGATTTAAGTGGTTTTAATTGCATGGCTTCCATACTTAGTACAATTGATTGTGCTAACCCATATTTCTTCCTTTTTCTACTAAGTGTAGGTTCCGGGAAGTGATTGTGATACTAAGAGACTCAAGCTTGGATTTAAACTTCTCCAAGACTTTTTGGTATGTCCTCAAGTTCCGAGGACACAAACTATGACACTTATATTCCTTATATTGTAATAGACTTTTAGACTTCTTATGTACTTGTCATTTTGAGACAATTCTATTGTAAAGGGCTATGGTCCCTATTTGAGATTCTTATGTATACTTAGATGGTTTCATGGAGATGATGATGTCTAGAATTCTACTTTCTATTTTCTATTATAAGACACTTTGACATTGATGTTGAAAAGTTTTAAAATTCCGCATTATTCAATGTCTATATGCAATGACGAATATGCTAAGGGCTCGTATAAGACCCCTTCGAAGTCAAGTATACGGTGTTACGCTTAGGGGGTGCTCTCGGGGCGTGACAGGTGTGTCACAACTTGAATCTTTGAATGCATAGTTGATCTTTGCATAAGTAATTTTAATCTTGTTGTGTATGTTCATGATTGAGTCTTGTGCAGTACTGTTTGAGACACCCTTTTTGAACGGTTGAACTTGAGTTTGCTTGAGGACAAGCAAAAGTCTACGATGGGGGTGTTGATGAGTCCACAAATTGGACTAATTTAGAGTTTTATTTTGATAAGAATAGTGTCCTCGAATTCTTATTTTATCTAAATATCTGATGAAAACCCTTAAGTTTCAGTTATTTGAAGTTTTAGTGAAAGCATGGACACTTAGAAAAAAGAACAAAAAGTCTAAAAAGAATGACGAAGCTGAAGCCCGAGCATCGCGAAGCACACTTGGCGATTCGCCGTAGGGATTTACTCCGCTATTTGTTCCAGTACGCGAATCCCTGAAAGAGAAGGATCAAAAAGGTGATGAAAGGAGCAGTCGGCACTTCGCCGAATAGCTTCGCGAAGTAGTACTATACCGCCCAATGGTCCAGAACGTGAAGGTGCTGAAGGCAAGCATGAAACGACGATGAGACAGACAAAGGGCGAATCACCGAAGTCATTCGGTGACATCGACTAACTTCACCGAAAGATCCTTCAGCACTATTTTCTGAAGTCTATAAATACTGAACTTATTATAATTTTTAAGTGTGGAACTTTTATTTTTAATTGCTAGAATAGAATAGTACATTTTAGATATTTTCTGTCAAATTTGGAGAAGTTTTCGGGAACATGAAGAAATGAGTTCATCTTCCCCAAGTTTGAAGTGGGTCTTCTCTATTCTTCGTCCTTTGCTCAAATTAAGGTTTAATTTCTTATACTTATTTGATTTTACTATCAGTTTACGTGTATTTTGTTATTTCTTTATGTGTGGCTAAAAACCCCCATTCTTGGGGTGTGATTTAGCAAATATGTGTTGATAGTTGGGTCTTGCTTTCCGATAGGTTAGATGTAGTTTAATGGTGATTTCACCTAGTGGTTGTGGTTTAATCTAAAGGGTTTGTAGTTGCAAATACAAAACCACTCATGTGTTTTCGGATTGCCCGAGAGGGAGGTTGCGCAACCAAAACCACTAGACTGATGGCCTAAGAAGTGGGTCGACATGAGGTTCAGCCCGAGCGGGTGAGCCCTAGTCCCATATCCTAACACTCTGCTTGAGAGAGTGAGTGGGGTAAGGCATATGCTGGTCTTCATGCGGCGAATGGGTGTCCGAGAGGAACGCATTTGAAATGGGGTAAGTTGCCCGAGAGGGAACTTATTTCCATTTAAAGCTTAGCCTACTCACTATTAGCTTACAAATTTCTTGTCATAAACATGTACCCAACTATTTATCTCAACTTCTATTGCGGTCACACCCCAAGAATATTTCCCCATACTTGATTTTCTTATTAATTTTTGCTGATTTTACTACTTGTAACAAAACCCCAAAATCGATATTTGACACTTTCGTGTCACCCCCTTTATTTACTATGTTTTTGTTCGTTAACGTCTTTAGCTACGACTAGTTAGAGCTAAATTTTATTTTTCTATCAATTCTCAAAACCACTCCCTTGGGACACGACCCCAATCTTTAGTTGGGTTACTATACTATCGACGATCTTAGACTCTCATACCTTAGGTTAGTGTCATTGGTCACGATAAGTATCAATCGCCGATGTCACTCGGCGACTCGCCAAGTTGCCGCCCTACCTTGTAAGGTTACAGAACGCTGAGGCTGAATTAGGGGTAGCTTCGGCGAGCAGCAGTTCCACTCGGCGTGTCACTGATCGCTTTGGCGATGGATGACCAGGTCACCAAAAGTATTGATGGACAACTAGATATGTGCCAATGGGTGAGCGGAAAGGAAATAGGGTGCATCGCAGAATCGCTCGGCGATCCTGATCTTGCTCGCCAAAAATTACAGTGGTTGGCAAAGCCCATCTTACCTCACCGATTGGTCCCAAATATCCACACATCAGACTTGCATAAATTGACTTTTGCAAGAGAGAGATGGTATTCAGAAACAGGAGGAAAAAAATATTGAGAGAGAAAACACTACCATTGTGGATTTCAAGTGATTTTAGCAAGGTTTTTCATTGAGATTTTATAATAGAGAAGATTTTAGTTAATTTTAACTTCCGAATTTCATTTACCGCAGCTATGGAAAACATGGCAGGTCTTGATTTTCATCTTTTCATTGTGATTGGCTAAAACCCTAACTTGGGGGTTTGACAATATGACCAATTGTTGCCTTCTACTAAATGGGTGTTATAAATTAGTGATTTGTGGTGTTATTCTGAAGCGGGTCTAAATTATTATGGTCGTTTAACATCATTATTGCATCTTCGTGTGATAAATTTTTAGAGTTTTGTGCTTGCTCGGGAGAGAAGTATAGAACCAACGTAGTATTTTCGCTTCCTTAGTAGTGGGTCTTGATGGTTTCATCTTGAGAAAGTGAAATGCAAGACTCAACCTTTGTATCCAGCTCGAAAGAGCGGATTTGATGAGAACGTGGGCTAGTTAGCTTAAGGATAATGTTGAGGTTCGAGAGAACTCAACGGAAATAAGGCAATTGTTCGAGAGAAAATTGTTTTACTTATAGTCTATTTTACCCGCAACAAATTAGCATTATCGGTAATGATGTACATCCATTAAGTTGAATTTCGCACTTGGTTAGTCAATCCCCCAACTGTTCGCTAGTTATTTGATTGTTTCTTGTTAATACTTTGAAGTGTGTTGGTAACGACATCCTGAAAATTTGATTATTAAACTCTTAAGTGTGTGCTGCTCAGTTGTAAAGTTCATCATCATACCTTCGTATTTGAATTAAAAGAAAGCTACTCTCTGTGGGTTCGACCCCAACTCAATTGGTTGGGTTATATACTGACTAACGATCGTTGACACTTAGAATTTGATGAAGTGTCTTTGAAACGTTAATGACCCTCAACATGAGGTAGACGTATAGCACCAACACCACCCAATTGAATCGGGTCATTAAAATCATTCAAATTCCCAATGTCATCTTGGTGGGCCAATAGGCTACGTTACTTCCGTTCACACTCATCTCGTCCTCTGTTCAAATACAACACCAAGTAAGTTGATTCAACCACAACACAAATATATCACAATTAAAACTTGTATAATAGAATTCTACACACCACTCCCCGGCAGCGGCACCATTTTTGATAAACGGTCAACTACACTTTATCCAACACTAGGTGTAGACGATCGTAATCTAGTATAAAACCCAAAGAAGAGTTGGGGTCGAACCCGCAGGGAGCGGTACAGGTTCAAATTTAGTTACGAAGTTATGAAAGTGGTCTAATCGGTTATAGGAATATAAATTATCAAAAAAATTTAGATAAATCGAAGAGGTTGACAACGAATGTAAGATGGGGGAATTGGTTTGTCAATTAACAACTAAGACAATTATCAAAACAGGGGATTCAATAAGTAGGAAGAAATTATCGGGGATGTGATCGATTATAGGTAAAATTTGCTATATGGGTAATTGAAATTTACTAACAATTGCTAATTTTCAGTAGGTAGGCTAGACTATATATGCATTCTCTTTCTCTCAAACAACTATTACAAATCAAGCAAGTTCTCTCGAACCTCGACAAGCTTAAAAATATAAACAGGTCAACACCTTTATTTACCTACTCTCTCGAGCTAGATAGGTAGAATCAAGGTTAGGATTCACTCTCTCGAGTTGAACCCATATCAACCCAATAACTACAATCATTATTCGAAAACCTTGGTTCTAAAGCCTCTTTCTCAAGCAAGCTTGGAACACTAAGTTAGAATTGCATTTCCAACTACAATTCATAGATTAATACACAGCTATCGATTAAACCCACTTCAATTAAGCATTTAACTTACTAAACAACAAAACCCATAAGCTAATTATGCCGCTAATCACATGATCACACCCCAAGAATTGGGGTTTTAGCTATACATCATAAAAAGGAAGAAATGATAACCAATTATGTTAGACATCAGATGGGTAATGGTTTCCAAGTCCGTACATGCTTCAAATCGAATAAATTCAAAAACCCAATTGCAATAACTCAAAATCAAGTCTCAAAAGCTTTAAAGTCTACAATGGAAAATTCAGGAGAACTTAGTTTAGTTTCTGTCCAAAAAGTGCAGAACTCCTTTCTTTCTTTTTGAAATTTTATTTATAGTTTCCCAAATTTTGGCATGCGGGGAAATTAGGTAAGGTAAGTCGAGGGCGGCCAACAAAATCTGCGACGTGCCAATTAATTTGTTCCATTGCCCGTTTGCCATGGCTCTAAATCCTCAAGGTTAATTGACTTTACGCGATCAAGGTCGATATCGCCGAGTCGTTCGGTGGTCCATCGACTATTCATTTCCTTCGCAAAGTAGGTTCTTCCCCAAGGATGGCATGCTGGAGCTTTAGGCGAGCTAAAGAGCCACTCGACGGTTAACTGAGTGGCCTTGGCGATCACCAGGATTACCTTCCTACAACTTCTTCAACTTTTTCTTTCCTTTTTACCTGGTAATGTCCTTGCCTTGCTCCTTTGCCTTCATTGCTGCAAATCAACACTTTAACATCAGTTTAGACCATAAATTACGCATTAAGGACACTTAAACTATGAAAACAAAGCCCTAAATGAGTCAAAATCTCAGGCTCATCAACGCCCCCAACTTAAACTTTTGCTTGTCCTCAAGTAAAACTCAAGATCAATTAGTTCAACAAGTATGGCTACAAATGGTTCTACTCAAGACTCAACACAAATGCACACAAGAGGTGCAAACTACACATACAATGTTTAATTGTGCACTCTAAGTTTCAAATTGTGACTAACCATTATAATGTATACTCAAGCTCACAATGCTTGCTTCAAATGCAGGTTCAAGCTCAACAAAAGCATTCAAATGCCCTCACAACAAGGTTAATTCCATTCTCACACAAAAATTCTCAACAAGTTAAGATACTGGAATCACATAGAACTTTCACACTCAGAAAGATGAACACTTGCATGATTCCAACCAAAGGTTTGCCCTTATTTTCCATTCAACATTCATTTCAGCTCACTCAAGATCACAAAAGTCTTTTCAGGGCTTGTAACAAGGTTGAGTGTAAAGGTATGGACATTTTGGCTTAGTTTCTTCTACCTTCATAAAGTATGGCCTAAAAATCACTTATTATCCTTCTCTTTCTCATTCAAACATGTTCACAACCTACCCCATTATTCAACTAAACATGACTCATCGGATACCCCATTTCTTTTGCTTCTCTTACACACTTTATTTCACAAGCTTTTCTATGTTTCATTCTTTTTTACCATTTCTTTTCTTTCTATATTTTTTTATATGGAGGAGTTCCATCTTTTTCGAACTATGCTTCAATGGGGGATTCTTCACAATTCTTGACTTTCCTTATTTTTCACCACACCTCAAACTTAGGATTTTGGCTTAAGTTGGCTATTCAACAAACCAATACTTCATGAAGGTTATAGGTGATGGGACAAAGAGGTCAATGTTTCTCAAGTTTCTTCCAAAGAAAAGGATAGGCTCAAAAGGTGCCAATCAAGGTTCATACTTGTCAAAAGGTATCCACAAAGAGGTATGTTATCAATTTGGATCACTCTTCAAAACTTTTGCCTAAGATCATTTCAATCGCTTGCTTCAATCAATCAATCAGACTAACGGGGCAAATTCTAGGTGTCATCAAGCACCATATTAAAGACAACATCACCACACAAGGCATTCGACACAATTATCAAACATCATTTTACACTTTCTAGCTAGCGTGTAATGTTCATCACAAGAGACTTAATCGACAACTGTCTAGTCACAACGAGATGCTAAGAGTTCACATATAACCTATGTATCTCAGTCTGCCTCATCGTAGCTGCACATTAATATCGTTCAATTGAGAGCACTATTCAAGTCATCGGTATTGACCATAGCCAACACTCAAAATAGCAAGAGAACAACGACAATCAAACACGAAAGAGGTGGCATAAATTTTTTAAATCGGTTCAAAACAATTTGCACAATAAGAACAATGGGCCACGATGGATCAACAACCAAGATATATATATAAACACATAATAAGATCCAATATACACAAAACCAACAACAAATCAATATTCACAAAAACAGCCCAATAGAGGTGGGTATGGAAATACCTCACCCCGCCAAACAAAAGAAGCAGTTTTCCTCGAATGCAAAGAAACAAAAATAAAGTCTAAAAGATAATAGAAAGGGAGGCAAAAGAGTCATCCAGCAAAGCTAGGCCTGGGTGAAGTCTACATATCAGCAACTTTATGTGCATCAGTGCCCGAGTCCACAGCATCATGCGCTCCACTAAAGTCCACCATAGATGTATCTCTGAGTGATGCCTGCCTAGCTATCTCCATCATACCCCCATCAAGGTCCGCAAAATCATCATACAAAGCCTCATCTATAACACCCAACTGATCCTCATCTGTATCTTCCTCAGACACGACATCTACATCATCAGCTCTAATATCATCTCTAGTAGTAGCCGGAGGTCCCTCAAAACTAGCTGGAATATCAGTGCTTGGCATCTCAGAAATCTCTACAGTCACAAGCAGTATCAAGAAATTAGTGGACTTCAGCTCGTCAACATCTCTGTGCAGACCAACAATATTGTCCTTCAAGGTCGGCACAGCATTAGCAGCACACTGTCTATGCTCACACTCCTCCACCCTCACTATAACGGCATCCAAGGCCAACTTGTGGACCTTAATAAGCTCTCTATGCTCCCTCATCTCTGCCCGGATCAGGGCCAAGGTAGTAGTAATCGCCTGCTCTATCACCTGAGGCACAACGGCACTTACCTAGTAGGCACGCACATCAGTAGATTGGTCAAGATGGCCCATCTTAATCAGGGTGATAGGGGTTGGCAGGAAGTAGTAGTAGGAGTAGAAGTAGTGGGAGGGGCTGCAGCAGAAGAAATAGGAGTATCAGAAACCGAAGGCTAGAGGTACCTGAAGGCCCACCGGCCTGAGGGGGCATAATTTCCTCAAATGGTAAGATATCAGCATCAACAATCGAGGACGTATCCACTGGTGCAGCTCTCCTCCTATCGGCCTCATCTCTCAAGTACAAGGCCTCACTGTGTCTGATGTCAGTTGAAGAAGTGGGTGTCACCTCCACATCTATCTTCTCATCTCTCGGAACACAAGCACGTCGACATAGCTAATTTATCAAGACAAGGACATGCACTGAGGTTTGGCTCTGCTTGGCCCTCATGGCCATCATTTACTCAATGAGCAGCCCCAAGTTCAACATCTGTCAATCCATAATGGACCCAAGAATAGTAGCGTTCGGATGGCGGATGATGGACTCATTCTTGGAAGGCATAACGATTCTGCTAATAAACCTGAACCAGTACCGAGCAGCTACATTCAGGTCCTACTTCTCGATTTGTGAACCTGCCTCAATCCACCTTAGAGTAGCATCAGCAAGTAGGGGTGCCAACCAATCCTTTAGATCCCTTAGGATCTGCTTCTTAACTAAATTCGGGTAGTCCTGCATGATGTCTTGGGAACACCCAAGTACAACATTTACATTCGAGCTGTTGCACTTCACCTACCGGCCTCAAACCATCACAACGTTAATCGACTTGAAGTCACTTGCCTTCTTCTTACCTTTCGGCATTAACTCTCTGTATGACGAATAGAACTCCTGGAGCCAAGTAGGAATATAAGGGACCCTGGGTCG
Organism: Solanum tuberosum; assembly: GCF_000226075.1. NCBI lineage: Eukaryota > Viridiplantae > Streptophyta > Magnoliopsida > Solanales > Solanaceae > Solanum > Solanum tuberosum. The sequence goes on from NW_006239042.1 coordinate 700,600, forward strand.
TTGTGAACACCTCAAATTTGTGGAAATTCAGAGTGGTCCACACTTCCGAATAGCTATCCACCACACCATCAGTGGACAACCTCTTTTCTTCTAAAATGGTCCTCAAACCCTCGACCTTTAATCTGTTTAGTGACCGGGGAGGACGATCCTAAAATGGTGGTGCCTGGACCACTGTCTGAGCTGGAGCTAGAGCTGGGGTTGGAGGTGTAGGCATTGGAGGCACCAGGATCCTAGATGGATCATTCCAATGAGATCAAATTTGACCCATTTGTATTTCCAATTGTTTGATGGACACCGAGTCAAAGGTGACTTTCTGACTGAGTGTGGAGACGTGTTCTTTCATTTCTTTCAAAACTTTGTCCGACCCTTCTACCTCATTAAGAATGTGCGCAGGCATGTCTTTTGTACGGAAATTTTTCGGGTCAGCCTTATGGTCCTTAGGCTTTTGACGTTCATGGGGTGGAATGTATCTTTCCTTGTCAACATCCCTTTCCTTCCAATTAGCACTATTGTCGCGCCATTCTCTGTCACGGTCTCTTCAGCCATCATAACATTCTCTTTACCAACTTGGATTCCCGCCCGTCCTTGGATAGCTCGGACAGAAACCTCTTCCATGATTTGCAAGAAAATTCACTTCCTCATTATAAAGATCCTCAAAGTGTGCCTCCTCGGGGTTTTCTACACCAACATCAACAATATTTACACTCTTCAACCCACTACCCATCATATTTTTGGACAAGATATCCAGTTGGGTCATCATTCAGGACATATTTTAGTCTCTCTCTTGATCCTTCTCGATCTGCTCTTTTGTCATTATAAAAGTTAGAGGAGACACCTGGTCCTCTCGAGAGTACCATGCTCTGTTAATTTTGGTCATTGATGTGCCGTGAAATATTGGCACATTTGATGCTCAAAACTAAGGATTGATACTAGAACTAAGTGTATTTAAATAAGATTTGATGTGCTTGTTGAATGTCTATAAAGGTTTACACTTGCGCGAAAAAAGCGAAAAAGAGGCGCAAAATGAATATACTTAAGGGTACACCACGGATCCCATCACGGGTCATAGTTATCAAGACGAGCCGCCCTGAAGCTCATGAAGTGGAAGTACTGAACCTAGAATTTGTGTTGTTGAAGATCAAAGTCTAAGTAAAGACCACAGAGCCATTCACGGATCGTGGTCCTCATGACGTATAAAACCCTGTGGTTGATGTCTAGTGTGAAGGCCTTGATAAGATAAACTTTTGTAGTGCTAAGTAAGGACCACGGAGGCTCTGACGGATAATGATCCTCATGACGAGCCGTGATGCTGCTCGTAGAGTTGCACCAGTGAGAAGACCTCGAGGAGTTGAAATGTGATTTAGCCAAGTAAATACTGATAAACTCTAAACCACACCTCATCCAATACTAGGTGTGGGCGATCGTAATCTAGTATACAACCCAACGAAGAGTTGGGGTCGAACCCACAAGGAGCGGTACAAGTTCGAATTTAGTTACGAAGTTATGAATGTAATCTAATTGGTTGTAGGAATAGAAATTATCAAAAACATTTACTTAAATTGAAAGGGGTGACAACAAATATCAGATGGGGGGATTGGTTTGTCAATAAAGAACTAAAACAAATTCGAAAGTATGGGTTTCAACATGATTAAGATGAATTGTTGGGATGTAATAGATTATAGTCTAATTATGCTATATGGGTAATTGAAATTTAATAATAATTTGCTAATCACTCTGGGTAGGCTAGAGTTTAAGTGCAATAGTTTTCTCTCGAACAACTATTACGGTTCAGGCGAGTTCTCTCAAACCTCGACAAGGTTAACTCTACAAAACAGCCCAAAACCTTAATTTATCTACTCTCTCGAGCTAGAAAGGTAGGAGTGGGTTAAGATTCACTCTCTTGAGCTGAACCCATAACAACCCACACACTACAATCATCAATCAATAACCTTCGTTTAGAACCTCTCTCTCGAGTACGCTTAAAACACTATGCTAGAATTGTATTTGTACCTACAATTCATGAATTACTACTCAGATATCAATAAAACCCACATTAAAACAGTATTTAAATCATCAATAAACAATACCCATAAGCTAATTACCCAAATAAGCCCATGATCACACCCCACGAATTGACGCTTTAGCTAGACATCATAAAAAGAGAGAAACAATTACCAACTATATTAGCCATAAGATGGGTAAAAGCTTCCACGTCTTTACAATGGTCCAAATTGAATAAATTACAAAAGCCCACTTGCAAATCCTCAAATTAAACTTCAAAAGCTTCAAAGTCTACAATGGAAACTCAAAAACTGAGAGAAAAACTCAAACTCAGGGAATCAGAACTCTAGGAACTTCATTTAAAATTTCAATTTATATTTCCCAATTTTTGGCCTAAAAGGCCATTGGGCGAAGTAAGTCGCGCCTCGCCAAACTAGTTGGTTTTCCGCCCTTTGCTCCAAACCATTGCCGGTTTGCATTGGCCATTTTTCTTTAGGGTTCTGTGACTTTAGGTGATCAATGTTGGTATCACGGAGTCGTTCGGTGATCCACCAACTTCCCATTTATGTCACCTAGTCGGTTCCTCCCCAGGGATGGCGTGCTGGAACTTTGGGCTAGCTAAAGAGTCACTTGGCGGTTCGCTGATTGGTTTTGGTGATCACCAGGATCGCTTTTCTTCACTTCTTCAGCTCTTTGCTACTTTTTTCCCGGTAGTGTCCTTGCCTTGCTCCTTAGCATTCACAACTGCAAATCGACACTTTAACATCAGCTAACAGCATAAATTAGGCGTATGAGGACAATTAAACTATCAAAATAAAGCCCTAAATGAGTCGAACTCTCAGACTCATCAACACCCCCAACATAAACATTTGTTTGTCCTCAAGTAAAAGATCATTGAGTTCAACAAGGATGTCTACAAACAATGTTGCTTAAGATTCAACATAAATGCACACAAAAAGTTTCAAACTACACATACAATGCTCAATTGTGCACTCAAAGATTGAAATTGTGACTCACCATTATAAAATGTACTCAAGCTCACAATGCTTGCTTTAAATGCAAGTTCAAGATCAACAAAGGTATTCAAATTCCCTCACAACAAAGATGATTCCATATTCACACATAATTTCTCAAAAATTTAAGGTCCCAGAATCACATACAACTCTAACACTCAAAGAGATGAACACATGCAAGACTCCACCCATAGGCTTACCCTAATTTTCCAATCAACATTTGTTTCAGCTCACTCAAGATCACAAAGGTCTGTTTAAGGCTTGTAATGGGTTGAGTGTAAATATATAGTTATTTAGGCTTAATGGCTTCTACCTTCATGAAGTATGGCCTGAAAGTCACTTTTTTCACTTTCTCTTTCACATTTAAACAAGTTCATAATCCTCCTCATTATTAAACTAAACATGAATCACTGGATACCCCATTTCTTTTACTATTTTCACACAATTTATTTCACAACTTTTTCTCTTTTTCAGCCTTTTTCTTTTCTTTTTTCTTTTTTTTACACGGAGGGGTTTCATCTTTTTTCAAACCATCCACAAAGAGGGATTTTCACAATGCTTGATTTTCCTTCTTTTTCACCACACCCCCAACTTAGGATTTTGGCCTTAGTTGGCTATTCAAACAAAGCAATACTTCATGAAGGTTATGGGTGATGGGATAAGAGTTCAAAGTTGTTTAAGTTTATTCCAAAGAAAAGGATAGGCTCAAAAGGTGGCAAGCAACATTCACACTTCTCATAAGGTTGGTCACAAAGAGGTATATTGCCAAATTGGTTCACTCTTCAAAACGTTTGCCTAAGATCATTGCAATTGCTTGCTTCATTCAATCAATTGGACCAACGGGGAAAATTCTAGGTGTCATCAAGCACAATGTTCAAGACAACCTCCCCACACAAGGCATTGATACAATTATCAAACAAGACTTCACACTTCCTAGCTAGTGTGCAATGTTCATCACAAGAGACTTAATCGACAATTGGCTAGTCACAACGAGATGCTTAAAGTTCACATATTGCCTATGTAACTTAGTTTGCCTCATCGTAGTCGCATATTCATTTTGTTAAATTAAGAGCACTATTCAAGTCATCGGTATTGACCACAATCGACACTCAAATTTGCTTGAGAACTGCCACAATCATACACAAAAAAGATGGCAAAAAGTTTAAACTTGGTTCAAAAAACAATTCAACACCATTTTCATATTTTTAAAAATGGCCCACTTTTTATCAACAACCATAATCCAACAACCAAGATATATATAAACCAATAAGCTCCAATATTCACAAAAGCACAATCAAAATCAACCCAATATTCACAAAGCAGTGCAAAAGAGATAGGTATGGGAATACCTCACCCCACCAACAAAATACGCATTCATCCTCAAATACAAATAAAACAAAGACAGTCTAAAGAGTGAACAGAAAATGAGGCAAGGAAAATTATCCTGCCAGGCTAGGCCGCAGGTGAAGTCTGCATATCCACAGCTCCCTTTGTCTGGGCATCAGTGTGTGGTATTTCAGCATCCTTGGCTCCATTGGAGCCCACAATAGAAGCATCCCTCAAAGAGGCCGGCACAGCTATATGGACCATGGCTCCCTCTAGGTCCGCCAAGTCATCATAGATAGTCACATCAGTAAAACCTAGTTGCTCCTCATTTGTCTCAAACTAGGACTCAGGATGTCGGGAATCAGCTCTAGTCTCATCTCTAATAGTAGTCGGAGGCACCTCAGAAGAAGCTGGAATATCTACACTCAGCATGTCGGGAATCTCCATCGTCCCAAATAGCATAGTCAAATCAGTGGACTTCAGCTGGTCCATATCCTTCCTCAACCCCGTAATTTGACCTTCAAGGCTGTCACCTCATCTGTAGCACCTCTGCTATGCTCACAAGGTGCGACTCTAACACTAAGGGCATCTAGTGCCAACTAGATCTTCATTTTGCCGAACCACTTTGGCAAGCTAGGTCGGGCTCGCCGAAAGTTACAGTGCAAAGACAGCTCAAAATATAAAGTTGGTCGGTGATGTCTAGGGTCATTCGGCAGATCGTGGACACCATTCGGTGAACTAGAGATTGCTTGCCGAATGTTACAAAACAATTTGAAGAAATAGGGGTGCAAAAGAGCAATAAATAAGCACTTCCGGTGAATCGGCAAGTGAACTCAGCGAGCTCAGGCATATCACCGAAAGTTATAGAACATAAACTCACAATTAACGGAATTAAAGGGCGATCTAGGGGACATTTGGCGAGCCGCCAAATCCTTCACCGAACTCGACCCAACTCGCCTAATGGCCTAACATGCCAATTTTTCACCCTGTACTTCAAAATCAATCCCGCTGCCCACGACATCAAAATCAAACACTTACATTATGAAATTAAAGCAAGACCCATACTACCCATGCCCTCGGTGTTCTCAGACTTTCCCCAATTTGCCTAATATTAGCCAATTGACGTCTTTTGCCGTTAACAATTTCATCAATAGATCTATCATTAAGCAAAATTCAACAATTAGCATAATTCAAGGTTACTTAGACTTCACCCCGCTAGACTCATGACAGTTATAACACAACCCATCAATTTAAATTCAATTTCAACAAGTAACCACACGAGAAATTATCATTTAAGGCCAATTAATTACTATTTCATTCAAGATTAGGCAAACAAACTACAACACGATGACAAAAATGACATTAGCGCAAATATAGACAAAAAAGTATCAAAAGCATTTGATTTCAACAAACAATATAAGTTCGGGATTCGTAAAACCAACCTGTATGCTGAAAAAGATTTGAAATGCTAGGAAGTAAAATAATTCCAAAATCCATCTCGAACAAAGATTCCAAACGAAACGAGCGTAAAAAAAAGCAAGAATACGAAGAGTTTGCTCATTTTAAAGGTGAGAAAGTGAAGGATTTTTAAATTTGAAATTGTTTGCCCCTTTTAAAACCTTTCAGTTCGTGCGCCAGTCGGCGAGGTAAGTTTAGTCCGTCGACCCACTCGGCGATGTGACGAGTGGTATTTTGGCTTGTCGATTTTTACAGAACTCCCAGCAATTTTGGGGTTAGAATGGCGGAAAAAGTCAAGCTCGCCAACCTGTTTTGTGAGTCGCCGACTAAGCTTTTGACTAGCCAAGTTTTACAGAATTCTCCATCAATCCGTGTAGTTGAATCGGCAGTCCAAATCAGATAGGCCAACCTATTCAGGTTGTCAGCGATTGAACTTTTAGCTCACCTAGTACTCATTTTCCAACACTTTCAACTTTTCAACCTGCAAAATCAACACCCGTTATTCAAAAGCAACATTTAAAATCATCAAAAACATGGGTTCCCTCCCAAGAAGCTCCTTATTTAACGTCGTGGCATGACAAAAATACCAATTCAAACATTATATTTGCGGTTGGCCATTGTGTCACTAGGCAACCCTCCTTTTGGCCTTGGATTTCAATGAGTGGAGATTTGAGCCATTTGTATCTCCAACTGTTTAATAGAAACTGAGTGAGAATTCAGCATGTGATTGAGAGAAGAGACGTCCTCCTTCATCTCTTTCAACATTTTGCCCGACCCTTCTACCTTATTGAGAATGCGTGCAAGCATATTTTTCGTATGGAAGTTCTCCGGGCCACCTCTTTGCTCTTTAGGCTTTTGGCGTTCATGAGGTGGGATGTATCTTTCGTTTTTACCATCCCTTTCCTTCCAAGTAGCATTATGGTCACGCCATTCTCTGTCATGGCCTCTTCATCCATTATCTCTATCCCAACCCGGATTTCCACACGGCCTTGGATAGTTTGGACGAAAGCCTCCTTCTTGATTTGCAAGGAAGTTGACTTCCTCATTATACATCACTTCAAAGTGCGCTTCATTGAGGTTCGCTCCACCAATAGCCACAACATTTACATTCTTCGACCCTCTACCCATCATATTTTTGGAGAAGATATCCAGCTGGGTTATCAATTTGGCCATGTTTTGGTTTCTCTCCTGGTCCTTCTCGATCTGCTCCTTTGTCATTCTAAATGTGAGAGGAGACACTTGGTTCTCACGAGTGTACCATGCTCTATTGATCTTGGTCATGCCACCAAGGAGTTGAGACGCTACCTCATAAGGTTGTTACATTTTACCTTTGAGAACAAGTTGATCAGCAACACCTTTGTTCACCGTGTCAAAACTCCTATAGAAGTATTGTATCAATATGTGGTTTGGCAGTCCAGAAAATTGAAGATTTTGATGAATGAGCGTGATAAATGACCACTCGACAGACCGCTCAGTGGGTCAGCGAGTTGACTATCATTGCCGAATGGACAAGAACTGAACGGTTATACAGTGCCAACAATCTCAGAATTTTAAAATTTTGCCACTCTCCCTCCTTTTAAACTTCTCAACTTCACATCAAGGTAATATTTTCTAGATTATTGCTAGCCATTAGTATTGTAGTCGATAATTAGTGTTTGGGTTCGGATTCCATTGCTGCCTCGCATTTGAAAAACAATTTGATCGGTATTAAATGTTAGTCTCTAAAACCCCAACTATTATTCTTTTTAAAAGCTTTTGAACTCTTTTGCAATTGTAGTATCAGGTTGACGTGTGCTGGGTCTCTCTGATAGTCATAGGTTGTCGTGATACTCTTTTCAAGTCGAAACCTTTGCCTAAATTGTCATAATAGTCGAATGATTTAGTGTTTGCGTTATGATTTTGAATAAACATGAAATGGGTGTTCCATACTTGTTGTTAGGTAGATTGGGTGAATTCTAAGTAGCCCACATTTGTACTAAATAACAAAAAATGCTCAATGAGGGAATGGGTGAGAACATTCTTAAGGGTAATCGTAGTTAAATGGCCAATGTTTGCAAAACCAAAAGAAGTCTGAGCATTCCAGGGTGATGGGATGTATGGGTATTGTGTAAATTTTGAGTATGCATACTTTAATTGTGTTAACAGGGGTTGCGGGGTTGAATTTGAAAGAATTGGGTTGAAAATAGACACATTGGGTAGTTCTGCGAGTTGAATCAAGCTCGCTGAACTACTCGGCGGTTCGCCTAACGTCCCCATTTCTCCTTTAACTGAATGCTGCATGAATTGATTGATTTGTTACTTTTGACGGTAAGTCTGATGTCTCCATGAACACTCGGTAACTCGCCGAAAGCCTACTTTTATACCCCTTTGTCTGCACCCTTGTACCATCTATGCATCATTTTTAGCAAAGCACTTAAATAGATGTGCGCTTTACCAACTATTTTGGTGAAGCAATTCTACACCAGGACTCCCATGCCCCTGTTTAAATACTGTCTAACTTTGGCTCAAAGTCTTTTACAGAAATGGCTAGACCAAAGGTCGCAGGGAGAGATATACCACCCCGACATATAAGAGCAAGAGATTTCAAAAGAGACGAAAAGATAGTAGAATTGGCAAAAGAGAGAAGAGAAAGTAAGAAAGCAAGCTCCAGCAGAAGGGTCCCCATTGATCCCACTATTCCTTCATGGAAACGCGGAGTCTACACGGCTATAAACTCCTTTTTGGCGAGCCATGATGGGGACAGAATGGTTGTTGCTAACATCGCTGCAGAAGCTAAGGCAAATGAACACAATGAGAACTAGAATGACAACCCGGGGACCATTGTCAAATTTCAGGCTAATGCATCGGGCAACAATACCCCGACAGATGGAGCAAACGTGTAGACAGGATCTCCTCTTTACCTCTTTCTCTGTTCTTTCTTTACTTTAACTGTTGGATACTTATAAATTACATTTGAGGATATACACCTTTTATTGTGGTGGGGTGAGGCTCACCTTTGTTTGCTTGTTATGGATATTTGTGTTTTTGTCTACATTTGGGTTGTCTGTTACTTTTAATTTTACCTTATACTGCTTTTGAAGGAATCATGAGCTTATGGCTCCTTTATGTTTTTAATTTGCAAAAAGATTTTGACCCTTCCAAAAAATTTCATTTTTTGAAAATTTTCGCCACCTCTTGTGTTGAAAGTGGTTGTTCTCGTACAAATTCGAGTTTTCGTTTTGCTCAAAGACCGATTACTTGAATAGTGCTCTCAATCGAACAAACATGAATGTGCGGCTACGATGAGACCAAATGAAGTTGCATAAAAAATATGTGAACTCTTTTCATCTCGTTGTGATTAGCCATATATCAAATTGATTCACGTGTGATGACCATTACACACTAGCAAAAGTGTGTAGTCTTGTTTGACTTTAGTGTCGATGCCTTGTGTGATGAGCTTATTTTCAACCATTCATGAATACACCTATAATTTGCCCCGTTAGTCCGATTTTTTAAGTAGGGCATGGACTTGAGATGATCTTAGGCAACTTTAAAGAGTGTGAGCCAATATATACCTCTTTTGTGACCCATCTGTGAGCGTGTGAAACTCTTTTGAACACCCCTTGAGCCTTACTATTCTTTGAAAGAAAAATTGATAAAACGTAGACCTTTATTCAACCACCACCTGTAATCCTCATGACTTGTGATTTAGTGAATAGCCAACTTAAGCCAATAGCTTAAGTTGGGGTGTGGTGAAAAGGAAAAGGAGAAGTCAAGAAGTGCAAGAAAAGTCTCTTCTAACTCATGGTGTTGCGGAAAAATGGAAGCCCTTTCATATATATATAAAAAAAAAAAAAAAAAAAAAGAGAAAAAAAGAAAAGAAAAGAATGAAAATGAAGACTGTGGAATAAAAGTCCAAAAGAAATGGAGTTTCCAAGCAATCCATGGAGTGAATAATAGGATGACTTAAAAGCACTAGAAGAAAAATTGATAGAAGAAGGTAAAGAAAAGGAAGTGTTGAAAGCTTCACAATTCATGAGGATCTTTAGTCACTGAGCTTAAAATGACCATACATTTGCACCGATTGGAATATAAGGGCAAACATATGGGTAAAAACATGCATTATGTTGCTCTCTCTGAGTGTGAGCATTGCATCTGATTCATGATCTTAAATTGATTAAGTTGTGTGTGTGAATATGGAATTATTCTTTGTGTGAGGGCATTCTGATACTGTGGTTGAGCTTGAACTTGCTTTAGTAGAAGTATTGTGAGCATGAGAATCTTTCGTAATGGTGTGTCACAACTTGAATCTTTGAGTACACAATTGATCTTTGCATGAGTAGTTTGAGTCTTGTTATGTGTATTCATGATTGAGTCTTGTGTAGCACTATTTGAGACTCCCTTTTTGAACGGCTGAACTTAAGTTTGTTTGAGAACAAGCAAAAGTTTAAGTTGGGGTGTTGATGAGTCCACAAATTAGACTCATTTAGGGCTTTATTTTGATAAAAATAGTGTCCTCAAATGCTTATTTTGTCTCAATATCTGATGAAAACTCTTAAGTTTCTGGTATTTGAGATTTTAGCGGAAACATGGACGCTTAGGCGCAAAAAAGGAACAAAAATGCTGAAAAGAACGAAGAAGCTGAAGCCTGAGCTCTGCCAAGCACATTTGGTGAGTTGTCGAAGGGACAGATTCCTCTCTTAGTTCCAATATGCGAAGCCCTGAAGGAAGAGGATCAAAAAGGCAATGAAAGGAGCAGTCAGCACTTCGCCAAATAGTTCCACCAAAAAGTACTATACCACCAAATGGTCCAGAACATGAAGATGTTGAAGGCAAGCACGAATCAGCAAAGAGACAGAAGAAGGGCGAGTCGCCGAGTCATTCGGCGAACTCGACTAACCTCGCAGAGGTATCCGCCAACACTAAATTTTGAAGTCTATAAATACTAACCTCTTTATTAATTTTTAGGAGAGTCGAATTATTATTATAATTTTTAGAATAGAATAGTACTTTTTTGGGATATTTTCTCTCAAGTTTGGAGAGGGTTTTTGGGAGACTTGAAGAGAGAAGGAGTTCATCTTCCCAAAATTGGAAGTGGGTTTTCTCCATTATTCTTCCTTTGCTTATATTAAGGTTTAATTTTTTATACCCATTTTATTTCTCTATCATTTTAGGTATAATTTCTTATTTGTTGATGTCTGGCTAAAAAACCCCATTCTTGGGGTGTGATTTAGAAAATATGTGATGATATTATTGTTGGGTCTTGCTTGCTGATAGGTTAGATGTATTCTAATCGTGATTTCACCTAGTGGTTGTGGTTTAATTTAATTGGTTGGTAGCTGCACATACAAAACAACCCATGTGTTTTCGGCTTGCTCGAGAGAGAGGTCGCAAAACCAAGATCGCTAGACTGATGGCCTAAGGAGTGGGTCAACATGAGGTTCAGCCAGAGAGGGTGAGGCCTTGTCCCATATTCTAACACTCAGCTCGAGAGAGTGAGTAGGGTAAGGCGTAGGCTGGCCTTCATGCGGCGAATGGGTGTCTGAGAGGAACCTATTTGAAACAGGGCAAGTTGCCCGAGAGGGAACTAATTTCCATCTAAAGCTTAGCCTAGTCACTATTATCTTGCAAATTTCCTATCGAAAGCATGTACCCAACAATTTATATCAATATATATTGCGGTCAAACCCCAAGAACTTCTCCCTATACTTGAATTTTCTCTTTATTTTTGGTTGTTTTAGCTATATTTGTGAAAAACCCCCATTGATATTTGACACTTTGGTGTCACCCACTTGAATTTACTTTGTTTTTATTTGATAATTTCTCAAACTACAGCTAACTAGAGCAAAATTCTAGCCTAACTACTATTTTCACTACCACTCCCTTGGGACACGACCCTAACCCTTGGTTGGGTTACTATATTATCGATGATCGTAGACACTCGAACCGTAGGTTAGTGTCGTTGGTCATGATAAGCATCACGGCTCTCGTGAACCCAAATGTGGGTATAACGCATCTAGAGTGAGAGATTTCACAACAATAAATCCTTTGGAGTATCATGGTTCTAAGGTTGCGAAGATCCTCAAGAATTCATTAATGAGGTTTACAAGGTATTCATGATCATGTGAGTGATGCCGGTGGAAAAAGTAAAATGGGCCACCTATCAATTTAAGGGTGTTGCTAAAATAAGGTTCAACCAATGGAAAGAAAGGAGAGCGGAAGATCCGGGTTCTCTTGATTGGGGAAGGTTCAAAGTTAATTTACTTGATAGGTTCTTTCCCCTTGAGATGAGGAGGCAAAGGTACTTGAGTTCCTCAACCTTCATCAAGAAAACATGAGTGTGATGGAATATTCTTTGAAGTTCACCCTACTATCTCTATATGCTCCTACCATGGTTGCTAATCCTAAGGAAAGGATGAGTAAGTTCATTTCGAGAGTGTCTAAAATGGTTGTTAAAGAATACCATACTGCTATAATCATTAATGACTTGGACATTTATCGACTCATGGTTCATTCTCAACAAATCAATGAGGATAACCTTAAGTAAAGGTCTAGGGAGGCAAAGAGAGGTAAAAGCGGTGATGGTAACTTCTCAATCTCATGGTCCGATGGACATAGTAGTTCTATGTTTCGACAAAGATTTTCCGATCAAGGTTCCACAAGTGTTCCATCTAAGTTCAACAAATATAGGGTGTATAACCCTAAGCCTCAAGGAGAGGATGGTAGTCTATTCTCATTGTCTATATGTGCTTGATGGGGAATGAGGCATGACGACAAGTGCATAGCCGGCACAGATGGTTTCTTTGGTTATTGAAAAATTGGTCAAAATGAGGGATTACCTAATGCTTATGACTAAAAAGATAGAAGGTCATCAAGCTCTTCCTATTGGTTTTGGGTGCAAGTGCTCCAAAGAAAAACTGATTTTATGCACTTCAGACTCGTGGTGAACAAGAGGGTTCTCCCGAAGTGGTTATCGGTATGTTGAAAGTCTTCTAACTTGATGTTTATGTTTTATTTGACCTCGGTTCTACCTTTTCTTTTTGTAATGCCATATGTGGCTATGAGGTTTAATATTCTTCTAGATGTTTTGTTAGATCCTTTTTCAATTTCTACCTTCGTCAGTGATTCTATAGTGGCGAAGAGGGTCAATAGAAAGTCGCACATCTCCTTGTTCCATAGAGTATCTCAAATTTACCTTGTAGAGCTTGATATGCTAGATTTTGACAAAATTTTTGGTATGGATTGGTTGCATTCATGTTATGTTTCTATTGATTGAATAACCCGTGTAGTCAAGTTTTAGTTTCTGAATGAACCCATCCTAGAGTGCAAAGTGGAAAATTCTATGCTGAAGGGTCAGTTTGTTTCATTTGTTAAAGCTTGAAGAATGATTTTTAATGGTTTCATTTACCATCTACTTAGGGTGAGGGATATAGATTTTGAGATCTCTACTCTGGAGTCGGTCCATGTCGGAAATGTTTTTTGGGAGGTGTTCCCAGATGACCTACCATGTATTCCTCCAGAAAGGGAATCAGGCTTTGGTATTGACCTTCTCCAAGATACACAACCTAATTCTATTCCTCATTATAGTATGGCTCCGGTAGAACTTATAAAACTAAAGGAGCAATTTAAAGATCTTTTAGGTAAGGGTTTCATCCTATCGAGTTTCTCTCCCTAGAGTGCTCCAGTTTGTTCATGTGAAAGAAAGATGGTTCACTCTGTATGTGTATTGACTATCATAAATTCAACAAAGTTACCATTAAGAACAAATATCCTCTGCCAAGGATATATGACTTGTTTGACCAACTTCAAGGGGCAAATTACTTTTCAAAGATTGACCTTCGGTCGGGTTATCACCAATTGAGGGTTAAAGAAGATGACATTCTGAAGATGGCATTACGGACTCAATATGGTCATTATGAGTTCTTGGTGATGTCCTTTGGTTTGACTAATTCTCTGGTGGCATTTATGGATTTGATGAATACGGTGTTTAGAGAATACCTTGATATGTCTGTGATTGTGTTCATAGATGACATATTGATCTATTTTAGAAATGAGGACGAGCATACCGATCATTTGAGGATTGTGTTGCAAGTTCTCATGGACCATCAACTGTTTGCAAAGTTTAGAACATGTGAGTTTTGGCTAAGGTATGTGGCTTTTCTTGGTCATATTGTTTCTAGCAAAGGTATTAAAGCATATCCTAAGAAGACGAATGCGGTTAAGAGGTTGCGAACGACTCTATCCCCTTCGGATATTAGGAGTTTCTTGTGCTTAGGTGACTACTATAGAAGGTTTGTGTAAGGATTTTCATCTATTTCCTCTTCATTGAAGGCAATGACCCAATCGAATGTTTCATATGGTCGAAGCATGTGAAAAGAGTTTCAAAGATAAACTAAATCAGCCCATAATCACATAATCACACACCAAGAATTGGGGTTTTAGCTAGACATCATAAAAAGGTAAAAACCATTACCAAATGGATTATCCATCAATTGGGTAAAAGTAAATTCGTCGTTATAATGCTCCAATTCGAAGAATCTCAAAGACCAACTTCCAATTTCTCAAAAGTGAAAAACTTTAATTCTTCAAAGCATGAAAAACTAGAGAAAACTATCTCCAGAGCTCAAAACTTAATAAAATACTAAAAATGTATGAGCTAAGATATAAACTAAATGATCAAAAATGTATTTATAGTCGCCAAAAATGTACCGCAAAGAGTCAGTTGGCGAAGTAAGTCAGGCATGCCGAACCACTCGATGAGCCACCCTTTGGTCACTTCCATAGCCCTTCTGCCTTGGAATTCAGCATCCTCAAGGTCTGTAACTTTGGGCAATCTAACACTGCCTCGCAGAACCACTCGGCGATCCGCCAACTGCTCCTTTTCTCACCAACTTGGTTCTTTCTTTCAGGAATTGGCACACTGGAACTTCAGGCGGTCATGTAGCCATTCGGTGACTCGCCCAGTGGACTTGGCGATCACCAAGCTTGCCTTTCTATATTCTTTCCGCTCACTTTGTTCCATTTTGCAAATTAGTGTCCTTGCTTTGTTCCTCAATCCAGATACCTGGAAATCAAGGGTTTTGCATCAGTTATTAGGACAAAAAAAGCATTTGAGGACACAAAATCTATATAAATAAAGCCCTAAATGAGTCAAAATCTCGGACTCATCATTCATTCAACTCATACTCAATTGTACATAAACATGGAGAAATTTATCAAGCGAACACATTTTCTCAAAAATCATGTTTTCATGAACATGCATAAATAAGGGATCATCGGAATATATAAGATACATGACACCAAAAAAGAGTAAACCATAAGGAACATACTATCTCAAGCTAGAGTAGGGACGGATGGAAACAGATGAAGATAAAGGGACATCATATCACCCTTGTCCTCCAAAGTAGCACACTCAACTAATCGATTACTTCATAGAACCTTTGCGAATACAAAAAATTTTATTCTCCATTTCTTAACTTGCTGGTCCAAAATCTCAACCAGAACTTCCTCATAAGAAATATTCTCCATAACTCGCAAACATTCTAACAAAACTATGGATGTCGGATCTCTAACGCATTTCATCAACAAGGAGAAATGGAAAACTCGATTTACTTATGCAAAGTCATTAGGAAAATCAAGTTCATAAGTAACTTTTCCAATATGTATCACGACCCAAAGTAGCCCCTAAGCGTAACATGGTGTATAGGACCCCTAAAGGCCCCGTACAATCCACTTAGATTTCTTTGTAAAAGATAACATAAATATAAAAGATTTAAAGACAGTTCCAACAAAAAATAGATTATAAAACTAAAGCGGAAGTCTAAACATCGTCTCAAAGCCATCTAGTACATAAGAGGTGATAAGGACAGAGCCCGTACATCAAGTCCAAAAACTTAAAAGTAAAAATAAAAGATAGAAGAACTTGATAATATTTTTGTCCTCGGAACATGAGGACTCACCACTACTGAGTAAAAGCTGAAGGTGACTCCTAGCCACGAGAATGAGAGCATGTAATGTCGAACGCCACATTGGAGAAAACAATGTAGGCAAGAGTATGTGTTTGTACAAAAATGCACGAAGTATGAAAAACATGAATAAAACATTTGAAAACATGCTTAAAAAGAGACATTTTCATATACGTGCAATGATCAAGCTAAAACATTCGGTGAAAGTGTTAAACAACATAGGTCATATAAATTTGGCAAATGCAAGCTAACATCTTTCCCAACTTTTGTGAAACACTTCTAGAAGTATCCTTTGGTCATTATTGTACGAAATTTACCTTTAACCGACATATATGACCATGTGAGTTATGAACACGGAATCCTATTTCTACCCCACACCTAAAAGGGATGTTCTACTTGCCAATGTATGACCAGAAACTTTTTGTTTATGTTGATCAACTATCTAAAGTCTATCTAAGACAACCATCCTATGGGAGCACATAGATATGGGATAAAAAGATTGCTTCTAGAAACCCAACCTCTACGAACGGGAGATCATCCATCTAAAAATCCTCTTGTGGCTAAGTGTAAATCCCACATAATAGTTATTTTCTTAACTTGCCTTTATGATCCATGGAAGGGCACGTCATAAAACCAATCCAAGCTAAGTCATAAGTAATCCATGGGTAGGTACCATTAAGACTACCAATCAAACCTAGTTTTCCATTGAATAGCTCCTTAATTTTGATTCATTTTATGTGAGAAGGCCTTTCAACCTTAGAATCCTTTATGTGAGAAATATTTGCTTTTATGAGGTAATGAGAAACCCTTTCACAATAGAACAACAACATTGATACTTCAATCTCAATGCAATCTTTAAATATTTACATCAATTTCATAAGAACATGCATAATTTCAAAAAATCCAACTTTCATAATTCCAAACTCGTTGTCAATCATCATAATCGAGAAAACATAGGTTAGGCATGGGTTCATCGGAATTCATCTTAAAATCATGTAATTATCTGAATTCATGCTTAATAGATCATAATACACTCAAATAACTTAATATTTAAAGGAACCCATGACATGGAAGGAAAACCTAACTCAATTTGAATTCTTGCTTTTCAAATGGGAGAATTTGGGGACTTCATGGAGAAATGGTCTCCATGAATGAAGACTATTATACCTTGATTATTAAAGCCCTTAAGAATTTGGACGATTGCAGGCTTCATCCATGAAACCCTAGGTTGACTCCTTCTTCACGCTTTCTAGAAAGAGAAATATTTTTGAGTGGAAGACTTGTTATTATTTTAGGAGTTTTAGAGAATGATTTAAATTAGAGAAATTATGGTCAAAAGATACTAATATAGGACTTCTAGGTAAGGGTAAAATGGCATAGTATAAAGCTAGAATAATTAGGAACAAACCGAAATAAAGAAATTAACTATCGAGCTCCCCGATGACCACGACCTACGGTCCATCGATCAAATCACGCACCGTTATAGTGATCCATTGAAAAAGTACATATACTTCACATTTTCAAAATATGACTGGCCAATCCACATGCCTACCTATTGTCCGTGGTTCCAACAGCAGACCATTGGTCGCGTCCGTAAATTCTGGCACCAGTTTTCTAGAAAAAGTTTACTTCTCTACCTTTTTTAATCCAAGGTATTACATTATCTCCCCATAGAGACCATTCTCCCTTGAATGAGATTCAAGATATCATAAGGAAGGAAGAAACTTAACTAACAGCCTAACATGCATGCAATTACATAAATGCACATAATCATGTGAAATCAACCGAATAAACTCATTTTCTCAAAATGTAAGTTTTTCATGAATCATGGAAACATCTAAGAAACAAGACACCCAATGAATAAACATGAGGGACTAAATAACTCAAGCTAAGGGAGGAATGAAACGAAAGAGATGAGGATAGCAGGACATCATATCAGCTTCGGCCTCCTAAGTAGCACACTAAACTAATTGATTCCTTCAAAGAACATTCACAGAAGCAACTTCTTTGTTTCTCAACTTCTCAATTTGCCGGTCTAGAATCCCAACCGGAACCTCCACATAAGAGAGATTCTCCTTAACTCCTAAACCTTCTAAAGGGACTATAGATGTTACATATCCAACATCTTTCTTCAAAAAGGAGACACTGTAAACTGGATGCACTGATGCCAAATTATTACGAAATAGAAGTTCATAAGCAACCTTACCAATTCGCCTCAAAATCTGATATGGGCCATGAAATGCGGACAGAGCTTCGCTTTCTTACTATGCCTCATAATACCCCTCATGGGTAAAATTTTCATGTAGACCAAATCATTTACTTAAAACTCAAGATCTCTTCTATTCACATCGGCATAAGACTTTTGTTGACTTTGAGCCGTTTTCATTCTTTCTCTAATGAGCAGAACTTTTTCTATAGCTTCATGTACCAACTTGGCACGTATCAAGGTGACTTCACCCACCTCAAACAAACCTATAAGGGACCTAAACCTGCTACCATATATGGCCTCATATGAAGCCATATTAATGCTTAAGTGTTAGATATTATTGTAAGCAAACTCAATCAAAGGCATGTGATCATCCCAATTACCCTTGAAGTCAATTACACATGCTCTCAACATATCCTCCAAAGATTCGATGGTACGCTACGCTTGCCCATCAGTTTGTGGATGAAAAGTCGTACTAAGCTTAACATGAGTGCCATGACTTTATTGGAATGATTTCCAAAACTTAGAGGTGAACTAGGTACCCCGATCAAAGATTATGGACAAGGGCACTCAATGCAATCTCAACATTTCCTTCAAATATGACTTAGCATAGTCTTTCGTTGAATAAGTGACTTTGACAAGAATTAAATGAGTTTGTTTCTTCATTCGGTCAACAATATCCCAAATCGAATCATGTTTTGCCGGGTATATGGTAAACCAACAATGAAGTCCATGTTCAAATCCTGACACTTCCAAATAGGAATACTGTTATCTTGCGATAAACCTCCTGACTTTTGATATTTAACTTTCACTTATTTACAATTAGGAAACGTAGCCACAAATTCTGCAATGTCCTTTTTCATCCGATTTCACCAATAAATTACAGCCACCTCCTTTGGCAAATATTAAAATCCTTCTAATTAAATAAATATTGCAAACTTATGTGGTCAGTAAAAGCATCCACATGGACACCATACAAGTAATTCCTCCAAATCATAAGATAAAAAACAACCACTACTAGTTCAAGGTTCATTAATCATGAGTTGGCTTGAAGCATAGGCACCGACTTTCCCTTTTCGCATAAGCACACATCCTAACCCAATTCTTGAGGGATCACAATAAACAACAAAGCCATTAGTCCCTTCTAGTAAAATCAACACTGGAGCGGAAGTAAGTCTATCCTTCATGAGTATTGCTAATTGTTAATTTAAATGCTATTTAGAAGTGAGTTAAATCATTAATTATGGTTTAATTTAAGAATTGTAGTTGCAAATGCAGTTCTAACTTTGTGTTCTTGGCTTGCTCGAGAGAGAGGTTTTAGAACTAAGGTTTTTGATTGATGGTTCGTGGATATTGGGTTGTCCTTGGTTCAGCTCGAGAGAGTGAATCCTAAACCCAATCCCACACATTCAGCATGAGAGAGTAAATGGACTAAGGTGTGGGATGTTCTTATTTTTCATGCTTGTTGATGTACGAGAGAAAACAACTTGATTCGGGGTAAATTGTTTGAGAGAAAATTTATTTCATCTATAGCCTAACTTACTAACTAATATCTAGTTATTTTCTAATAGTTGCAATTACCCCTTTGTCTATGTTAGCTTATAATCGTATCACATCGCAAGAACCCATCTCATTTTTGTTATTTCGTATTGTTTGCCACTAATTGTAGTTGATAATCAAAATGAAAACCCCCCATTTAACATTTCTATCACCCTTTTTATTTAATGATGTCTTTATTCGATAATGTTTATTTCTATGACTGATTTTGATCATGTTCATACTTCCCAATTGACTCTTCATTACGTACCTATCCCTGTGGGATTTGACCCCAACTCATTTAGCTGGGTTTTATACTTATTTACGATCGTTGAACACCTAGAATTGGATGTGTTGTGCTTGAAACGTCAAAATCAAAATTGCATCGCTGCCGTGGAGTGGTGTTGTTTGAGATTCTTTTGGTGAAGTTGAATTTTGTTATTTTTCATCATGGTTGAATCTACTTATTTTTAGTTTTGCATTTTGTGTTGTTGTTTCAAAATAAAGGAAATGAGTGTCAATGGAAGCAATGGTAGCAAACTGGGCCACGAAGATGACATCAGAAACCTTAATGATGTCAATGAACCGACTGTGAATGACGCAAACCTAGTGTGTGGAGTTGGTTCCCTTCACTTTCCTCCGACTGAAGGGAGTTTTGTGTTCCACATTACAAGCTCCATGTTGCAGCTCTTGTAATTGAAAGGGTTGTTTCATGGGTTGGCTCATGAGGATCCCCATAAGCATATAAGGAACTTTGTTGATGTTTGCGGGCCGTTCATCTTCAAGAACATATCCCAAGAGTGGGTCCGATTGAGGTTGTTCCCATTTTCTCTAATGGGAGAAGGGTGTAAATGGTTGGCTGAGTTGCCAAGAGATTCTATCACTTCGTGGGAAGATCTTGTCACTGCATTCCCAGTGCGATTTTTCCCTCCTTCAAAGATGATTACACTTAGGGACATCATCCAAAGATTCAAGTGTTTGGAAGGTTAGCCAATCCATGAGACTTGGCTAAAATTTAAGAAGTTGGTGTGGCAATGCCAAACTCATGGTTTGCCCGACAACATTTTGCTGCAATACTTTTATCGAAGCCTTGATTTGGTGAACAAGGGAGTCACTAATTAACTTTCTCCGAGAGGTTTGATGCAACAACCTAACATTATAGTAGCTCAACTCTTGGATGGTATGACCAAAATTTACCGGGCATAGTACACCCGTTAAGATCAGGGTCTCCCCTCTCACTTTTAAATTGACAAAGGAGAACCCTTAGAAAGATCAAGAGAGGGACCAAAACATGGCAAAGATGATGACCCAACTTGACATTTTGGCCAAAAATGTTATGGGAGCTGGTGTTAGGAGTGTCAATAGTTTGGGTGTGGGGTGTGTAAACCCTGATGAGGCCAAGTTCGAAGCGTTGTACAATGAGGAAGTGAACTTCCTAGCTAACCAAGGAGGACTCTATCGTGCAAACTACCCAAGGAGGACTCTATCGTGCAAACTACCCAAGGCAGAGTGGTAACCAAGGTTGGAATAGGGATGAGGGCTGGAGATATCCTGATAGAGAGTGGAGGGACTGTAACCCCACTTGGAAAGACAGAAATGGGGAGAAGGATAGGTATGTTCCTCCCCACGAGCGTCAAATGACCAAAGATTCTGAGGGTGGCCGGGTTGAGGATATGCTTTCTCGTATTCTCAACAAGGTTGAAGGTTCCGATAAAATTTTGTAGGAGATGAAAGAAGATGTATTGACCCCTTACCAAGATAGTGACCTCTCCTTCCATCTTTATCAAGCAGTTGGAAACCCAAATGGGTCAAATTTCTTCTCATTTAAACCCGAGACTACAAGCGAGGTTGCCTAGTGATAAAAAGGAAAACCCTAAAGAAAGAATCTTGAATGGGCACTTGGGTCGTGCCACAACTTTAACTAAGGCGTTGTTTGGGAGGCAACCAAAGTTTTTATTGCTTTGTGTTTTAATTTGGAAAAACGTGTATCGATTCTGCAGGTTGAAGTGTAGAATGTGTTTGAAAAGTGCAGAATGTCCATTTGGCGTGCCCGACTTGGGCCGCCGTTGGACTTAGAAAAATATCAGGTTGGAGTACGTAAAACTCAGCGGGCCCAGAGACAAGTTTGCGAATCACCAAACCATTTGGCGAGCCCAACTTTATACACCATTGTGACACTCCGGAAAATGCTAGGTTAAACTAGAGCCTAACGATAGGGTTAACGTCTTGAAATGAGAGTATAGGGGTCAAGGCCATGGGACTAGTGCAAAGGAGGAAGGGGCCAAGGCAAAGCCAAAAGGCCAAGGCAGCCCCTAGCCATTGGCTACTGCCCCAGCCTTCACGAGAAGTACCACAATTCGTGGTCCTCGCCACTTCTCGTGCAGGTTGGCTTGGCCATGCCTTGGACATGGAAATTTGGCCTCCAACTTCCCTAACCACTGCATCAATTTCACGGCCATCACCACGGTTTGTGGTCTTCACCACGAACCAAGGGAGGCTTTCGTGAAGTTGCCTTAGACAAGTAGAGAAGTGAAGAGGGCAAAAGTATATGGTAGCAATTTGTCTAAGGGAAGATTTGAGGTTCAAGGCAAACCAAAGTTTAAGAAGAAATTTTCTAATCAAGGTACCACTAGTGCTTCTAACAAAGAGAGGGTGCCTACTCCTAAGACCCAGGGTGGTAGTGCAGGTAGTTCTTATGTGGAAACAGCTACATGTGCCAAATGTGGTAAAAAGCATTGAGGAAAATGTCTTGTATGTATGGGTGTGTGCTATGGATGTGGAAAGGAAGGACCCGTTCGGCCAAGGGAAGATAGGGAAATCAAGACCCTCCAAGTGGTTCTAATTCGGATGCTCCGAAGAAGAGTCGATTTATGCTCTCCAGTCCTGAAGTGATCAAGAGGGATCCCCAGATGTTGTTACCGGTATGTTGCAAGTATTTTCCATTGATATTTATGCTTTGTTAGACCCTGGTGCTACTCTATCGTTTCTTATATCTTTAGTAGCTATGAAATTTGATGTACTACCCTAAACTCTGATAGAACCTTTTTCAGTTTCCGCCCCAGTTGGTGACTCACTGTTTGGAAAAAGAGTCTATAGGAATTGCCCTGCTTCTTGAGCCCATAGAGCCACCTTGGTTGATTTGATAGAGTTAGATATGTTGGACTTTGATGTCATCTTGGGTATGGACTGGTTGCATACTTGTTTTGCCTTAATCGATTGTAGAACTTAGGTAGTAAAGTGTCAGTTTCCGAATCAGCCCATTTTTGAATGGAAAGGGGGAAATTTAATTCCTAGAGGTCGATTAATTTCGTGCATAAAGGCTTAAAAGATTATTTCTAAGGGTTGTATGTACCATATAGTAAGGGTTAAGGACGTTGAGTCCGAGACTCCTCTTTTAGAGTTGGGCCCCATAGTGATGAAGTTTCCTGAGGTTTTTCTTGATGACTTGCCTGGTATTCCTCCAGAATGGGAAATAGACTTCGGCATTGATCTTATACCAGATACAAAACCCATATCTATTCTTCCTTACCGGATGTCCCCGGCTGAATTGAAAGAGTTAAAAGCTCAATTCAAGGATTTGCTAGATAAGGGTTTTATGTCACGCCCCAAACTGGAAGAGCGCAATTGGCTCCTAATGCTAAAACTCAAGCCCGAGCTGACCCTGCTGAACCATTTGTTACTAGCGCATGGCAACCACACACAATCAAGAAAACAAATAAGTATATATCGGCTTAAAATTATGCCCTCGGCCGGCAAGGACCCTGTCAATTGATCTATACAAGAAACAGCTACTCCCAAGAGATCATATAAATAAATAGCCAACTAGCACAGAAGTCCTGATTGGGCCGTCGAGGCCACCATGATATCTGTACCAAAACTAAAAGTAGGTGTATAACAATACAATACATCAAACAGCTCACAAGCTTCAGCAAACCAACAACATAGGCCAGTATGGCGATAACGTAGCTATACACCCCACACACTAGACTTCAAGCCTCTAAGAGTAGTAAATTATAGCGGGACAGGTTCCCAGCATACCCATAAAGATATATACAACAAAAGGTAACAAACCTCCCAAATCTGGCAGCTCCGGCGGAAAGGGGCTAGCCGACCGGATAATAGTCAATCCTACTACTTAGGAGGTCTACTCGGTCATCTGTCAGGACCTGCATGCATGAATGCAGCGCCCCGAAGGCAATGGGGCGTCAGTAAAAAATAATGTACAGAGTATGGAAGGCAATAGACTATGAGGAGGTATCCTGATATACTAGAATAATCTGATAAATAAATCGAGGATAACATAAATGTACTGACCTACTCCTAAATCAAAACATATCAAAAATAATGAAACAACAACCTAACCAATCCCCCATAAGCTCGGAAGGTACAAACAACGCAAAAGACCACCTACTCAGGCCCCATAAGTCCTGAAGGTGCCAATTAACCTATATACCCCTATCGGTAGTCCCCTAACCCCATAGGAAGTCACATAGCCCTCTTAGGCATTAATATAGCCCCCGTAGGCAGCACATAGCTCTCTTAGGCATCAACATAGCTTATAGACAGCTCATAGCCCACTTAGGCAACAACATGGCCCAGTAGGAAGCACATAGCCTTCTTAGGCGTCAATATAGCCCTGTAGGCAACTCATAGCCCTTCTAGGCATCAATATAACCCCGTAGGCAACTCATAGCCCTTTTAGGCATCCATATAGCCATGTAGGCAGAACATATCCCTTCTAGGCATAGATCACATTATTGCAGTTAACCACAACAGCCCTAAGGGCAACAATAACAATCCAATCACTAAAAGAGAGAAATTTAGTTATAAGCAACCTATACAAATAGCCTCTAATTCGTGTCCAACATAGGGACGCTACTAACTGAATAAGAATCCCGACAAAGGAGGATTATAGCAACTCGAGCAGCCAACAATCAACAATAATGGCTACAAGTGTAACAAGGATAAAAACCCTGTTACATTGCTCCTAAGCTTTAAGGAAACATGTCGTAAGTAGGGAATAGCCTTAACATACCTTTCCAATGAACGGTCAAAAGACAGTAGTTCCTTCACAAAAATTGTTTCTTATGTCCCAAGCTTCACAAACACTATATATACACAGTTGGTACGCACCTATAAATAGTTCATAATTAATCTTAACTCGGCAGATTTGCCATATTTCCCCAACCTATCGAAACGTCCGTAAAAATTCATAAAAACAACCATAAAAGGGTCCCGAGATGATTACCTTAGTTAACCAAGTGTAAACCTGAAGAAACACCAATAACTACAAATTTATATCTTTAAAAATCAGCTCCAAACGCAACTAATAGAAGGAAAAAATGATTGCCACGTGTAGGGAATACATTTTTAGGCACTGGGGCAATGTTTAATGGTAGAAATCGTCAAAAACTAACCTTCATCATGCTAGAACTCCATAGGAACCCTATCTTAAGCTTTCTCTCCGGTTTGAAACTGAAATGAAATGTTTTCATGGCTTAAAACGTTAAATAAGCCGACATACAATATTTTTGACCCGACCCGGATTCTTCCCCGGCAGTCCCTAGTAAAACCCT
>NW_006239042.1:725802-725980 GCF_000226075.1 Solanum tuberosum
TTCTAACTCTTTATATATTGGGAGAAAATATCCAAGACATTTGACCCAAATTTTAGAGTAATCGTTAAAAAGGAACTTAAGATAACTATGGCCAACTTTTATTTTGCCACTTACTTAACGTCAAAACTTGAGATAACACTTAAAATATGACTTACCACATCATTTTTAATTTATTACT
>NW_006239042.1:734065-741122 GCF_000226075.1 Solanum tuberosum
ATTTTGCACCGGCAATCCCTAGTAAAACCCTCATAACTTTCTACTCTAATACTGGTTTGATACGGGATTTTGTGCATTGAAAACTAGAATCGTAAGCCTTAGATTTAATGGGTGATAGTACTTCTAACTCTTTATATATTGGGAGAAAATATCCAAGACATTTGACCCAAATTTTAGAGTAATCGTTAAAAAGGAACTTAAGATAACTATGGCCAACTTTTATTTTGCCACTTACTTAACGTCAAAACTTGAGATAACACTTAAAATATGACTTACCACATCATTTTTAATTTATTACTCACTCTTCTTGTCTTTCCACGAAGATAAGAGTTAATTTAGACGTGTTGAAAAGTCGGGGTGTTACATTTTATTCAACCAAGATTATCTCCATGGGGTGCATCTGTATTATTTGTTAAAAAGAATGATAGGTCCCTTAGGATGTGTATTGATTATCTCCAGCTGAACAAGGTCACTATAAAGAATAAATACCCATTCCCTAGAATTGATGATTTATTTGACCAATGATGAGACCACAAATTGGACTCATTTAGGGATTTATTTTGATAGGAATAGTGTCCTCAAATGCTTTTTTGTCTCAATCTCTGATGAAAACTCTTAAGTTTCAGGTATTTGAAGTTTTAGTGGAAGCATGGACATTTAGGCCCAAAAAGGAACAAAAAAGCTGAAAAGAACGAAGAAGTTGAAGCCTGCGCATCACCAAAAACCCTTGACGATTTGCCGAAGTGACGCACTCCGTGCTTTGTTCCAGTACGCGAAGCCTTGAAGGAGCAGGATCAAAAAGGCAATGAAAGGATCAGTCGGTGATTCATCGAATAATTCCGCGAAGCAGTACTAGGTCATCCAGTGATACAGAGTGACCATGGTGAAGGCTAGTGCAAGACGGCGACGAACTACACCAAAGGGCGAATCACGGAGTTAGTCGGCGATTCCAACTAACCTCGTCGAAAGATCCGCCAGCACTATTTTTTGAAGTCTATAAATGCTAAACTTGTTATTAATTTTTAAGAGACGAACATTTAATTAAATTTCCAGAATAGAATAGTATTTTTTGGGAAAAAATTTCTTAAGTTTGGAGATGGTTTTTGGGAGACTTGAAGAAAGAAGGATTTCATCTTCCCCAAGTTGGAAGTGGGTCTTCTCCATTCCTCTCCCTTTGCTTAAATGAAGGTTTTATTCCTTATACCCATTTGATTTTAGTATCATTTTAGGTGTATTTTGTTATTTCTTGATGTGTGGTTAAAAACCCCCATTCTTGTTGTGTTATTTACCAAATATGTGTTGATATTGTTGTTGGGTCTTGCTTGCTGATAGGATAGATGTATTTTAATGGTTATTTCACCTAGTGTTTGTGGTTTAATTTAATGCGTTTGTAGTTGCAAATTCAAAACCATCTATGTGTTTTCGGCTTGCCTGAGAGGGAGGTCGCGAAACCAAGACCACTAGATTGATGGCCTAAGGAGTGGGTCGACATGAGGTTAATCCCAAGGGGGTGAGCCCTAATCCCATATCCTAACACTCAGCTCGAGAGACTGAGTGAGGTAAGGCGTAGGCTGACCTTCATGCGGCAAATGGGTGTTCAAGAGGAACGCATTTGAAACTGGGGAAGTTTCCCGAGAGGGAACTTATTTCCATCTAAAGTTTAGCCTAGTCTCTATTATCTTGCAAATTTCCTATCAAAAGCATATACCCAACGATTTATCTCAACTTGTATTGCGGTCACACCCCAAGAACTTGTCCCCATACTTTATCTTTATATTATATTTGTTGTTTTTTTTACTACTGTGATAAAACCCCCATTTGATATTTGACACCTTTGTGTCACCCATTTTAATTTAGAACGTTTTTAGTCGTTAATATCATTAGCTACAACTAGTTTGAACTAAATATTATTTTTCTACTAATTCTCAAAACCACTCCCTTGAGACACGACCTCAACCCTTGGTTGGGTTACTATATTATTGACGATCGTAGACACTCATACTATAGGTTATTGTCGTTGGTCACGGTAAGCATTAAAACGGCGCCGCTGCCGGGGAGTGGTGTTGTTTGAGAATTTTTAGTTTAACATAGTTTATGTTCTGATTAGTTGTAGTGTCACTAATTTTACTTTTAGTTTTGTTCTTCGTTGAGCTGTCCATTTAGATGAGCATGGCCAACCAAAGTAGTGGAAACTTGGTTGAAATGAGACAAGGAGTCCAAAAGGACGTCACGCTGACCGCACTGGCATCTCAACTAAACGACTCGTCCACCAAAATCTCAGAGGTGGAAGTCCAATGCAACAACAAGGGGACGTATGTACCCCCTCATGACCGGAGGAGGCCTATAGATGGGGGGAATCGTGTGGAGGACACACGTCAAATCATTCTCCAAAAGATCACCGATCAAGATCGAGTGTTTGAAGAAATGAAGGAGAATATCGAAGTGTTGAATTAAATGATTGGATCTCACTCTAGATCAATCCAGCTAATCAGGTCACTCCTGAATTTTTCAGTACCTCATCTCCACCTAAATGACATATTGGGGTCACATAGTGACACTAGGGCCAACCCCAATAAAGGAGAATGAGAAATGACTTGCTTCGTGCCACAACATTACCTAAGGCAATTCTTGGAAGGCAACCCAAGGTGATGTTGCTTTAAGTTATTCTATTCGAATAATGGAGTACTGATTTTGTAGCTTAAAGTGAGAAAGATGATGAAATGTGCCAGTTGGCGAGCCAAGGATCCAGTTGGCGAATCGCCAAACCTATTGGCGATTCTGATTTAATCCGCTGTTGTGACCCCAAAATATAGGATGTCCTATAAAACTCGGTGAGATGAGTACACGTTTGGCACGTTGCCGAGTTGATCTGCGACAAGACTAACGTCGCCGAATGGCCGAGAACTGAACGGTTATATAAAGGCCAAAGGTCAAATTATTGAATCTCTCACTTTCCCTCGTTTCGAACTCATCAAAATCACACCAAAGGTAATTTTTCCTAGATTTTTACCTTCAATTTGTATTTCAGTCGGTAACTCGTGTTTGGGAATGGATTTCTTTGCTACCTAGCATTTCAAAAAGCAATTTAATCAGCATCAAAGGTTAGTCTCTAAAACTCTGAACTTATTTTTGATAATTTTGCACTTTCTTGAAATTATAGTACCAGGATGATGTGTACTGAGCCTCTCTGATAAAAATAGGGTGTGGTGATGCTATTGTTAAATAGAAAATTTTATCTGAAATTCTTTAATAGTCGATTGCCTCAGTGTTTGTGCATTGATTTGAATGAACTTGAAGTGGGTGTTGCGTAATCGTTGTTAGGTTGGTCGTGCTAAATAACAAAATTTAAGTGGCCCATATTTGTGCTAAATAACAAAAAGTGCTCAATGAAGGAATGGGTGACAACATTCCTAAGGGTAATCTTAGTTAAATAGCCAAATTTGGCAAAACCGGAAAAAGTTTGAGTATTCCGGGGTGATGGGAAGTATGGGTCTTGTGTAAATTTCGTGTATGCATACTTTGATTTCCTTTCCAGGGTTTTTAAGGTCGATTTTAAGCAGTGGGTTGAAATATAGGCACATTGAATCATTTGGCGAGCTGGGTCGTGCTCGCCAAACGACTCGGCGGTTTGCCTACTGGTCTTAGATCGCCCTTCATTCATGTGCATAGTGCTGAGATATTTGTAACTTTTGGCAGACACATTCGTGATCGCCTAAAGTAGTCGGCGACCCACCGATAGGACTTTAGACCACCCTTTGCATGCCCCATTTTTCCCTCTTTCACTGTATCTTTTGGAGGACAACCTTGTTATCGCCGAAAGTAGTCGGCGTCTCACCAAATAAGCTTTTTCATTGCTACTTTGCCTATATTTCAAGCTAATTCCTCCAGCGAGTCCGACCTATATCGCCAAAGAGATTCGGTGATTCGCCAACTGGATCGGCGAGTCCTTCTTCAATAAGATTCTCTCTGTTTGAGTTGAGTTTCGCCTAATCTCTTCATCATTTGCAGATATGGTACGCACAAACTCAAACGAGTCACCTCAGAAAAAGGCAAAGGGAATTATAATTAATGAAGGAGGATCACGTCCTTCACAGAAAAGAAAGAAAGATGTCCCATGGGAAGATAAAGGCAAACGAAAGAAGCATGTCGCTAGAAAAAGGTAAGATATTGAGCCAGATTTTTCTGAGCCGAAAGATGAACAACCCTTCATTCACTAACAGATTAGGCTCAGGGATAGACCTCATTCACACCTATAAGAGTTACATCAGTTGCAACCCCTCCGACTATTGAATCACTGCCAAACCTGGCACCACCTTCAGTGGCCCCTGCACTCCCCGTAGCTCCACCTTCAACCAGATTGCTGAACAGATTGAAAGGCGATGCTTTAAGAACCATTCTAGAAGAAAAGGTACTATTTGTGGAGGGTTTGGAAGCTAAGCATGTTGAGGTGCTTGACACGCTCAAGTATCATGAGTTCAAGTAGTTCACTAGGCCAGGGGGCCATTACAGCCCTTCCTAGTTTCGGGAATTTTACTTAGCCTATTGGGAGTTGGTGCTGATAAATAAGAAAAAGGCTAGTGAGTTTCGACAGGTGAAGTCAATTATGGTTAGAGGCAAGGAGTTAGAGGATCACAGCGAGCATATCAATGTTATACTAGGTCAACCGCTACACTTGGTACTGCCTTACCAAGGTCTGCCTATTGATCCATCCCAGAATGATTTGAAGGGTTGGTTAGCTCCGATAATTTCTGACATCAACCCGAGGTGGTTTGGTGCGGGAGCTGCAACTTAAAAGAGGGATATGAACATCACCTCCCGGTACTGGTTTGGTTTCATCAGCAGCACTATCATCCCATCTCATAACGAATCCATTTTGCGTCATCCTAAGGCGGCTTGCCTTGGTTCTATCATGTCAAGGAGACGGATCGACCTGGGACTGTTGGTTTCATGATATGGCTATGAGAGCCAAACAGACACAAATATCTCTGCCTTTTCCTGTTCTGATCACCGAGTTATATCGACGTGTCGGAGTACCCCGGGACCCTGTCAGCGATATAGAGGTCACCCCGTCTTCTTCCACCGATATCCAGTGTATAGAGGCCGAGTTCACACGAGAGGAGGTTGATAGGAGGAGAGCAACCCTATTAGATACTTCTCTAGAGGTCGATGTTGACTTATTTCCAGCAGAGGCATCCTCATCTACTCCGACTTTGGAGCCTTCAGGTATACCCTCTCCTTCTTCCCCTTCACATACTCCAGGTACATCCTCTTCCTCCCAGCCTGCGAGGATCACTCAGGCTATGATCCTGAAGATAGGGCAGTTAGCCTATTCAACTGATGTAAGAGTTACCCGACTGGAAAAGTCCGTTCCAGGGATGATCAACAAGGCCATACTAGCAGTACTTACCCCACTTCAGAACGCTATTGATGCCCTGACAGTGAAAGTCATTGCTTGCGAGAGCAGACAGGGAGAATACTCTAAGTTGGCAACTTTAAAAGCCGAGATTGGGAATTTGAGGAAGGACATAGACCTCATTAAGTCTACTGACGTCACTTTACTAATAGAGAGGGCGGATGATACGGATGTTCCTGAGTGGTACCGGAGATGTGCTGGTGGATGGCGCAACACATGCAGAGTTGGATGCGGAGACCGATGAGGAGTTGATATCAATGGATGCTGAGGAGACACAGGAGTGAAGAGATGAGGACATATTCAGAGACTTGCCAGATCTTATAGAGACGGTTATGCAGCCGGTGACCCTGACATTGTCGGCTGACACATCACAACAGCTCCTAGCAGATCTGGCACTGCTATTCAGTCTAAGACTACTTTGGGTACTGATGCCCTTATACAGACTGCTCCATCAGCCACTGAGACCCCGAGAGAGAGAGAGACTGCATAGACAGGACCTTTTATCACCCCCTCTCTGTCTTTCTTTACTTTCCCTTCAAGATTCTGTATTATTTGCATTTGAGGACAAACTCTCTTATTTGTGATGTGGTGAGGCACGCCTTGCTTTGTTTGTTTCAGATACTTGGGTTTTGGTGTACATTTGGGTTTTATGTTTTTAATTGTGATTTTAAAAAACTACTTCGTGATTGTTTGATCTTGTGGCTCTGTTTATTTTTATTTGCAAAATCATTTTGACCCTTCTGATTTTTTTTGAATTCTACGCACATTTTTGCCACTCCTGGTGAGTTGATATGGCAGTTCTTTTACAAAAAAATTTAGTCCTTGTTTTGATCAATACCGAGGACTTAAATAGTGCTCTCAATCGAACGAACATGAATGTACGGCTACTATGAGTCCAAACAAAGTTGCATAGACAATATGTAAACTCTTTGCATCTCGTTGTGATTAGTCATTTATCTAATTGATTCTCTTGTAATAACCGTTGCACACTAGCAAAAATGTGTGGTCTTGTTTGACTTAAGTGTCGATGCCTTGTGTGATTATCTTGCTTTGAAACTTGCATGAATAAACTAGAATTTTCCCTGTTAGTCTGATTGATATAGAAAGGTGTCCTCTTGAGATGATCTTAGGCAACTTTAAAGAGTGTGAGCTAAATTTGACATATACTTGTTTTGTGGCCTACCCGTGAGCATGTGAAACTCTTCTGAACACCCTTTGAGCCTTTACTTTCTTTGAAAGAACCTTGATGAACCCTATACCTTACTTGCCCACTACCTATAATCCTCTTGATTTTTGGTTTAGCAAATAGCCAACTTAGGTCAAAATCCTAAGTTGGGGTGTGGTAAAAAGGAAAAGGAGAAGTCAAGAAGTGCAAGAAAAGTCTCCCTTGCCCCTTGGTGGTGCAGAACGATGGAAACCCTTTCAAAAAAATAAATATATTTTGGTGTGTCAAAATTTGAATCTTTGAGTACACAATTGATCCTTGTATGACTAAATTTGAGTCTAGTTGTGTGCATTCATGATTTAGTCTTGTGTAGCACTATTTAAGACACCTTGTTTAATTGATTCTCTTGTAATAACCGTTGCACACTAGCAAAAATGTGTGGTCTTGTTTGACTTAAGTGTCGATGCCTTGTGTGATTA
>NW_006239042.1:741766-744312 GCF_000226075.1 Solanum tuberosum
TTATTTAGGTCTTTATTTTGATAGGAATAGTGTCCTGAAATGCCTATTTTGTCTCAATATCTAATGAAAACTCATAAGTTTCAGGTATTTGAAGTTTCAGTAGAAGCATCGACACTTAGGCGCAAAAAGGAACAAAAAGGCTGAAAAGAACGAAGAAGCTGAAACATGTGCATCCCCAAGCACGCTTAGCGATTTGTCGAAGGGACGCACTCCACCCTTTGTTCCGGTACGCACGACTTTGAAGGAGCAGGATCAAAAAGGCGATGAAAGGAGCAGTCGACATTTTGCTAAATACATCCGCGAAGCAGTACAAGGTCGCCCAATGACACAGAGCATGACGATGCTGAAGAAAAGTGCAAGACGGCGACAAACTACACCAAAGGGCGATTGACCGAGTTAATCAGCGATCCCGACTAACCTCGCCGAAAGATCCGCCAACACTATTTTCTGAAGTCTATAAATACTAAACATGTTATTAACTTTTAAGAGTAGAACATTTATTTTAATTTCTAGAATAGAATAATACTTTTTGGGATATTTTCTCTCAAGTTTGGAGAGGGTTTTTGGGAGACTTGAAGAAAGAATGATTCATCTTCCACAAGTTGGAAGTGGGTCTTCTTCCCTTGCTTAAATCAAGGTTTAATTCCTTTTACCCATTTGATTTTAGTATCATATTAGGTGTATTTTGTTATTTCTTGATGTGTGGCTTAAAACCCCCATTCTTGGGGTGTGATTTAGCAAATTTGTGTTGAAATTGTTATTGGGTCTTGCTTGTTGATAGGATAGATATATTTTAATAGTGATTTCACCTAGTGGTTGTGTGGTTTAATTTAATGGGTTTGTAATTGCAAGTACAAAACAACCTATCTGTTTTCGGCTTGCCCGAAAGGGAGGTCGCGATACCAAGACCGCTAGACTGATGGCCCAAGGAGTGGGTCTCCCTAGTCCCATATCCTAACACTCAGCTTGAGAGAGTGAGTTGGGTAAGGCATAGGCTGGCCTTCATGCGGCAAATGGGTGTCCGAGAGAAACGCATTTGAAACGGGGTAAGTTGCCCGGAAGGGAATTTATTTACATCTAAAGCTTAGCCTAGTCACTATTATCTTGCAAATTTCCTATCAAAAGCATGTACCCAACGATTTATCTCAACTTGTATTGCGGTCACACCCCAAGAACTTGTCCCCATACTTGATCTTCTTATTATAATTGTTGTTTTTTTTACTACTTGTGACAAAACTCCCCATTTGATATTTGACACCTTTGTATCACCCCTTTTAATTTGCAATATTTTTAATCGTTAATGTCTTTAGCTACGACTAGTTTGAACTAAATATTATTTTTCTACTAATTCTCAAAATCACTCCCTTGGGACATGACCCCAACCCTTGGTTGGGTTACTATATTATCGACGATGGTAGATACTCTTACTGTAGGTTAGTGTCGTTGGTCACGATAAGCATCAACCAACTCCAAGGGGCGAGTTATTTTTTGAAGATTGACTTGCGTTCATGTTATCACCAACTTAGGGTGAGAGATGCTGATATTTCTAAAACAGACTTCCGAACTAGGTATGGTCACTTTGAATTCTTAGTGATGTCTTTTGGTCTAACCAATTCTCCGGCAGCTTTTATGGATCTTATGAATGGGGTGTTTAGACAATATCTTGATTCATTCGTGATAGTTTTTATTGATGATATCTTAATCTATTCTAAGATTGATGGAGATCACATAGAGCATTTGAGGATAGTTTTGCAAGTCCTTAAAGGCCAACAATTGTATGCTAAGTTTAGCAAGTGCGACTTTTGGCTAAGGTCAGTTGCTTTCCTCGATCATATAGTGTCAAGCCTGGGTATAGATGTTGATAGTAAGAAGACTGATGCGGTTAAGAATTAGCCTAGACCTCTAAGTCCCACTGATATACGAAGCTTTTTAGGCTTGGCCGGGTATTATAGAAGATTTGTTGAAGGCTTCTCATCCATCGCTTCTCCGTTGACAGCCTTGACTCAAAAGAAATCCAAATTCGAGTGGTCTGAGGCTTGTGAGAAGAGTTTCCAGGAGTTAAAGAACAGACTCACCACCGCTCAGGTGTTGACCTTATCGGAGGGTACTGATGAGTTTGCAGTATATTGCGATGCTTCTCGAGTGGGTTTGGGATGTGTTCTTATGCAAAATGCCAAGGTGATTGCCTATGCTTCGAGGCAACTCAAAAGTTTATGAAAAGAATTATCCGACCCACGATGTAGAATTGGCGGCGGTAGTTTTTCCGTTGAAAATATGGAGGCACTATATATATGGAGTCCATGTTGATGTGTTCACTGACCAGAAGAGTCTCCAATATATGTGTAACGACCCTCAAAATAAAGTAGGATAAAGTAGAGCCTCACATGGGTTTTATGCATTAATAAATTGTCAAAATAATGAAGAATATCCTTTTAAGTCAGTTTTAAAGAGTTTGGAAGTCAAACGTCAAGGGACGACCAAGACGTTCGGAAACTAGTCTTTTACGTGTTGGTGTGTTCTAGTATGTTGTTCATGGTTTTATGTGT
>NW_006239042.1:744334-747366 GCF_000226075.1 Solanum tuberosum
CCATTCAGAAACTAGTCTTTTACGTGTTGGTGTGTTCTAGTATGTTGTTCATGTTTTTATGTGTTGTTTGGAGTCTAAAATCAGTGGAGGTGACCCTAGTGTCTTAATAAATATTTTTAGGGTGAAAACGTTTGGATACGATGCCCCAGGGGACACCCTAAGGGTCCCCCAGTAGGACCCCAACCTTGGCCAAGTAAGCTTCTAAGGCAGCTTGACATTTCTCATGGAGGGAGCATGTCCACGTCACGGACAAGCTCCATGATAGAACAAACTTTTGGTCCGCATCGTGGACATGTCACGGACTATATTGTCTCAGATTTAATTTGTGAAAAACTTGTGGGAACACCTCCGCGTCGCGAACTTGTTTCCCGACGAAATATGCGAAAAATAAAACTCAAGTTTGACTTGTTAAAAAGTCCAATTAAGTGAGGGGTACTTTGGGGAATTTATTATAAACGGTTATTATACCTATTTTAGGGTATTTTAAGTTGTTTAAAACCCAAACTAAATGAGACCCATTCTTCAAATTGACCCTTCCTCTCAAAATAGATTCTCCCAAAAACTCCATTGAAGACCTTGATGAAGCTCAAGCTAGAAGATGGGTTTTCAACTAATTTCTTCTTCAATTTCATGGGTCTTCAATAGTTAAGGTATGGTAACTCTTGATCCTTGAATAGCCTCTCATTAAAGTAGCTCTATCCAAGATTTTCAAAAGTGATTCAAAGACCAAAATTCCCAATTTTCAATCTAAACATGGGTTTCTTGTCAAACGATTTTCTAAATCATTCTATTGATGAATTCATGTGGAATTAAGGATTTTAAGACAATTTTCAATGGAATCCTTGAAGAACCCATGATCCCTAAATTGTCAAAATTGGCCTATGATGTGGGTGTTTGTGAATATGACCTCTATTGATGAAATTATTTTTAGATTAGATTGAATTGATGTTTCCTATGATTATCTATACTTATTCATGTTGAATTGTTGGTATATTGATGAGTTGAGGATTATGGCCTTATGGGCAAAGTTGTGAGTTGATCCCATTGTTTATGGAATTGTATTTAGACTATGTTTATGTTAGTGAATTACATTGTTGATTCCTATTGCTACCTATTTCAATTTATTATGAATTGTTGAGGATTGATCCATAGTGATTATGGCTTGGAGAATTGGTAAGTGGACCTAATTTCTTGTCTAAAGTATGAGAATTGATGTGGTGTGGCTTGATCCACTTATAGTGGAGGTGTTACTTCTTGTTTATCTATGCATGTTGAGATCATGGCCTTGAAGGAAATAGATGTGAAGTGAATTGATGATTATGATGAATATGTGTATGAAGTTATGCTATGAAGGTTATGTATGAAATCCTCAATGCTAGCATGATGTTTAAATTGTGTTGATGATGAGGAGTATAATATGAATGATAATGTTAGGGATAAGGTGTGGTCTACATGATTGAGGTACTATTGTGGAATAACCCCTACCTATATGACCCCTACATGAATGTTTGATCATATACATGTTAGGAGTACCTATTCAATGTTGATTGTGTCGTTGTCTGCTATGATGAATTGTGGGTGTGTGGTCTAGAATCCCTAAAGGGCTTTATATGTGAATTGCTCATGAATTGGGGACATTGTGAATGTGTTGTGATCCCTTTAAGGGAAGAACAATCAATATCAATGTTGTTGCTAATATGTCACTATGAGGACCATTATGCACACACACACACTCTACATGTATAGCTATGAATATGGTGTGTTATGGTGTCTATTGAAAGGTGAACTCTCATATTCACCTTTGCATCTTATTATGCATGCAAAGTGTATGATTAGCTAAATATGTGTTGTATAAAGGTATTTATGTGAAAGTCTTTCTCACATATGTACACACACATGAATGAATGAATAAGGTTTATGATATTCTAGTGAAAGTGAGTCTCTTGAAATATTTCCTCAATTGTACTCTAAACTAGACTATGTTATGAATATGGTATGATTATGTGAAAGGTCATTCTCACATAATGTAGGTTCTATGAAGAAAGGTCATTCTCATCTTAGAAACATTGAGCTATATGATACGAGGGATTAAGTCCCTAAAGCCTATTTTATGAACTAATGTTAAATAAAGGCTTAAAGATATTTTAAAAAGGGAGTTGGAGCTTAGCACCGAGTGAACATGAAAAATGAGAGTGGGGGCTTCACGTTTAGCAAGTCTTTCTTCCCACAAGAGAATCTTCACATTTAGCAAGTATGGGTTCCCAACATAGATGTTGTCTCATGAGATGGAAACCTCCACGCTTAGTAAGTCAAGGTTTTCTAGTAGCAATCTCCTTGTTCCATACCTACATGGCCCCGTAGGTATTAGCTTAGTGGATGCACTAGAAAGCTATTATGTATGTAGGTCCTACTTTGGCTTGTAGTACCCTCTCTTTTCGGTGTGGGAGTAGAACACCGGATTCCATGTAGCTCACATGGTCTATGTCGATTATGGCAATGTCTCCCGAAAGTTAAGAATATGAACTCTAGTCATGATTTCTTGAAGAGTTACTTAGTGTAGGTAGGACTATGGACCCTATTTATGCATTGCACACGTGGACTCTAAGGGAGGTTATGATTAGGCTCTTTATGTAATAAAGACTATGGTCTATGTATGTTAATATGAAAGCATGTCAAGGTTGACATTACTTATGTCAAGACATGAAGTATGTTTATGCATGTGAATTACACTTATGACTTCTTAATGGGTTTGCTTAGTATATGTGGGGATATTGGACTCCATGTGTAGATTGCACAAGTTAGCATGTGAAGGGGTTGTGAAGGTGGTTTACCTATGATATGAGCTAAATGGGTTATGACTAATGATGATGTTATGAAGTATGTTGGTCTTATGTCTAATGTTAAATGAAGATGTTATGACTTGTTGAATATGATGTGCCTAGTCTATGGTGGCTTCCTAGGAACACTTGGTGTGAGTAGTATTATGGGATGCTACTTGCACATTGCACTAGTGTGACTTGGAGGTTGTCTTA
>NW_006239042.1:747520-795410 GCF_000226075.1 Solanum tuberosum
CTTTGGTAACCTTAAGGCGATACATTGCACCAAGTATTCCCCAAGGGTTGCTTGAGGAAATGAGTAAAGGTAAAGAGGAAGGTAATGTATTGTATGCATTGAATGTGCCTAAAATGTTATAAGTGGCTCTATGTGCTATTATGAATGGTTTCCGTGTGTATGATGATGTATGTGATTTATATTGTTCCTATTGTGCTAAATGTTCTTGAAGTTTCTCTAAAAAGGCATGATGCATAGTTTCCAATTAAATGTCCTTTTAAAAGAATGTTTTGCATGGTTATCATACTTAGTGCAAACTTGTACTAACACCGTTCTTCTTCATCTTTTTACACCAACTGTAGGTGGTGGTGGCTAAATGGTCTTTCCTAGAAGTGATGAGCTTGGATTACTATTCCCAAGTTCGGGTGTGTCCTTAATGATTCAAGGACCTTTATGTTAAAGAGTTTCCTTAAGTTCTATGTACTAGATAGTAGTTTCTTTTGTATTGTAAGGGTTGTGTCCCGTTTGTGTTGTGGTCATGTTTTAAGATGGCTACCTTGAGACGTAGTACTCCAATCTTTGTATTAAAGGTCTAATGAGGTGACTTTTATGTCTTGTGTTATATTATGAAAAAGTTTTAAATTTTCCGCTATTTTTCTATGATAAATGTTATGACGAATGCTAAGGGCTTGTATAAGACCTCCACGAGGTTGAATACGCCGGTAACGACTAGGGGGTGCTCTCGGGTCGTTACAATATGTTTAGTCAAAGATATTTAAATCTCCGACAGAGGAGGTAGTTGGAACTTTTAAAATATTATGATATGAGTGTCCTTTACCACCCTGGCAAATCTAATGTTGTTGTCGATGCCTTAAGTGGAATGACTATGGGTAGTATGGCTCATATAGAAGATGAGAAAAAGGAACTAGTTAGCGATGTACATAGGTTGGCCCGGTTAGGTGTTCAACTGGTAGATTCCTCGAAGGGTGGATTCATAGTTCGCTATAGCTCTGAATCATCTGTAGTGGTTGATGTGAAGTCTAAGCAACATCTTGATCCTACTCTGATGTAGTTGAAAGAATCAGTTATCAACAAGTCTGTTGAGGCTTTCTCCCAAGGGGGAGATGGGGTTCTTAGGGACCAAGGTAGATTGTGTGTTCTAGATGTTGATGGCTTGAGAGATCATATTCTAGAAGAGGTTCATGGTTCACGATATTCCATTCATCTGGGAGCCACCAAGATGTACTGTGATCTGCGGGAGGTCTATTGGTGGAATGGCATGAAGAACAATATAGCGGGCTTTGTGGCAAAATGTCCAAACTGTCAGCAAGTCAAAGTCGAACACCAAAAACCAGGACGTTTGTTACAAGATTTAGATCTTCCCACTTGGAAGTGGGAGGAAGTTAATATGGACTTTGTTGTGGGATTGCTCGTACTCGAAGGCAGCATTATCCTATTTGGGTCATTGTTGATAGGATAACGAAATCAGCCCATTTTCTTCCTGTCAGATTTCCTTCTCAGCAGAAGACTATGTTAAGTTATACATTGAGGAAATTGTGAAGTTACATGGGGTTCCTTTGTCCATCATATCAGATCGGGGTACTCAGTTTACTTCACATTTTTGGAAGGCATTCCAAAGAGGGTTTGGTACCAGTGTTAAACTTAGTACCGTTTTCCACCATCAGACGGATGGTCAAGAGGAACGGACCATCCAGACCTTAGATGATAGGTTGAGGGCGCGTGTGATTGATTTCAAGGGAAATTGGGACGATCATCTTCCATGATTGAATTTGCCTACAACAATAGTTACCACTCAAACATTGCCATGGCTCCATTTGAAGCACTCTATGGTAGGAGGTGTAGATCTCCGATGGGTTAGGTTGAAGTAGGAGAGTTCACTCTAATAGGTCCTGATCTAGTTTATGATGCCATATAGAAAGTTTGACTCATTAGAGAGAGGTTGAGGATGGCCCAAAGTCGGCAAAAGTCCTATGCCGACGATAGAAGAAGGGACCTTGAATTCGAGATTGGTGATTGGGTTTACTTAAAAATCTCACCTATGAAAGGTGTGATGAGGTTTGGCAATAAGGGGAAACTTAGTCCTGGATATGTGGGACCATACCAAATCTTGACATGTGTGGGAAAGGTTGCATATGAATTAGACTTGCCTAGTGAGTTGGCTCCGGTTTACCCAGTATTTCATGTTTCCATGCTCAAAAAGTGCATCGGTGATCCGGTATCCATCCTTCCCTTAGAGGGTTTAGGAGTTGAAGAAAATCTTTTCTATGAAGAAGTTCCGGTTGAGATTTTACACCGGCAAGTAAAGAAGTTAAGGAACAAAGAGGTAGTTTCTATTAAAGTTTTATGGAGGAATCATTTAGTTGAGGGTGATACTTGAGAGGCCGAGGCCTATATGAATTCCCGCTATACTTATCTTTCTCCTTCTACTCATACCCCTACTTGAGGTATATGGTTCTTGAGTTGGTGTTTTAGAATAATTGTACTATGAGTTTTCATTGTGATTTTTCTTATGTGTGCATGTTCTTGTGAGAATTTATGTTTAGCATGTATTGAGTTTTCATGATTTATGTAATCCTCATGTTGGGCTGCATTTCAGTATTATGGTTGCATATTTGACTTCATGAGGTGAATTAATGAACATGTGTGCTATACTTTTGATGATATGTCTCTTTATTGATTAATTGGGTTAAGCTTGTTGCATGGAGAAGGTAGTTCCTCCTAAGATGATATGAAATGCTAAGTTGTGTGCATATTGGGTTGTAGATGTAGTTCCTACTTCCTTGTGATTACATTGATTATGTTTTAAAGTGGATTGATGTTCCTCTTATTTTTTTTGTGCCTTGTTTATGATGTGGCATGTTGTTGGGCTGCTAGTCTTGAGTCGTTAATTCCCCTATGTGTTTAAAGTGTCATTCGAGGTCGAATGTTCCTAAGAGGGGGATAATGTGACACTACGGAAAATGCTAGGTTAAACTAGAGCCTAACGACGGGATGAACGTCTTGAAATGGGAGTATAGGGGTCAAGCCATGGGACTAGTGCCAAGGAGGAAGGGGCCAAGGCAGCCCCTAGCCATTGGCTACTGCCCCAACCTTCAGTAGAAGGACCACGAGTCGTGGTCCTCATCGCGGCTCGTGAAGGTGGGCGTGGCCATGCCTAGGCAATGGAAATTTGGCTTCCAACTTCCCTACCCACTACCTCAACTTCACGGCAATCACCACGGTCTGTGCTCTTGACCATGAACCAAGTGAGGCTCTCGTGAAGTTGCGTTAGACAAATGGCCAAGTTGGCCTCAAAGTTGCAAGGCCACTGCCTCAAACTCCACGGGCGTGACCACGAGCCGTGGTCCACTTCACGAGCCTTGAAGAGGCCCATGGAGATGACTTGGGCACGAAATTGTGAGAGACATTTGTGGAGGCCACTACCTCATCTTCACGAGCAAGACCACGATCCGTTGTCCTTGCTACGGGCCGTGAAGATGGTTGTGACACCTAGGCGTGATCATTTAACGAAGGTCATTTAAGTCCTTTTCTATTTTCGTCCAAAATAAGTGAGGGGTGTTTTGGGGGTTTTAAGGGGGGGGGGGAGGTATATATGGTTTTAAGTCATTTTTCATCTATTTTCAAGACCTAACTCAAACTCCCAAAATAAATTCCCCAATCCTCTCTTTTCTCAGTAAGAAGTTCCTCCATTGAAGAACAAAGAAGAAGGTCAAGGTTAGGGTTCAAGTTCCAAACTCTTCACTCCAATTTTGTGGGAAATCTTTGATTAAGGTATGGGAAACTTGATTCATGGAATACTTTCCTCCATGAAGCCCTCTCAACTCAATTTCGAAAATGGGTTTTATTGTTCAAAAACTAAGGTTTTCATTCTAGTCATGGGTTCTTCCTAAACACGTTTTCATTATGTTATTTGATGTATATTATGGATGATTTGATGTTTTAATGGTGATTTTATAGTAAAACTTCCCATGAATCCATGAACTACCCCATGACCCCAATTTAAAGAATTTCCATGAAGGTATTTATGCAAGGTGATTTCTATTATGTATTGTGGTTATGTTAATTTGGTTATGAAACCTTGTCTTAATTATGTTGATGATAGTATATCCTAAATGTAAGTGTGAGACTTGGTTCATGACCTTGCAAGGGGTAAATTGTGAAGGATTGTTCATGATTGTTGATTGTTATTGATGAACTTATGAACTCATTTGAAAGGTGAGAATCTTATGGCTATTTTGTGAATTGAGGTGTTGTTGGAAGACTAATTTCCCCTCTCCTTACACATGTTTTTGTATAAATTGTCTAGGATGATGTTGTTGTGTTGATTGAAGGGCTAGTTCTAATGAAAAGACTATGAACAATGAGGTGAAAGTTACTCACACTAATATGATGATTCTAAGGTGAAAGGTAGTTCTCACTTAAATGAATCTATGGGCTATTTAGTGATTTGTAGTGAATGAAGGGTAATGTATGCCTTCACACATGTAGATACAATTCTATACTAATTATGTATATTTCGGAAATAATGCTTAGTACCAAGTGGATATGGACAATGAGGAAAAGGCCCCTCCGTTAATGCATTAGTTTGGGTCATCTATAGTAAACTCATGAGATGGAAGCTCCTCCGCTAATGCAATAGGTTGGGTTTCTAGTAGCAATCTCCCTATCACATAACTATGTGCCAAACATAGGACTTAGCTAGTGGATCCACTTAGAAGAATAATATGATTAGTTCTACCTTCGACAAGTAAGAACCCCTTATTTTGGTATGGGGTTATATGACACCAGATTTCATGTAGATCACATGGTCTATGTCGGTTATGGCTAATATTCCCTAATAACAATAAGATAATGAATTTGATAGGAACTATACTATGACTTCTTAATGGGTTTACTTCGTAGGAGTGGGGGTATGTGACTTCACTCTTGCATTGCACAAGGAGACTTGTTAGGATGTTGTGGAATGGTTTCCTTATGGTATGATAAGATATGACTAGATGACTTTCTTTATGTTTAGTTCTGGAACTTGTATAATTCCGGATTTATGACTTCGGATTATGGTAAGCTTGAAGATTATGGTGATGAATGTGTGTCTTCAAGGAATGCTTAGTAAGGTTGATATTATGGGATGCCAACCATACATTGCACACGCATTCTTAGAGATTTCTAAGGTATTGATAGTACTATGTTATGAGTGTATTGTGACTATAACTTGTCTTCTATGTTTGAAAGTGCATATTGGCTTTCCAAACTTGATAAATGCATACTTCCAAGATGAATGTCCTATTTAGCATATTTAAATGTGTTTATGCATGTTTTCATACTTAGTGAATAATAGTGCTAACCCCTTCTTTTCTACTTTCTACGAGTATAGGTCCCGGACGTTGATTCATCACTTCTTTCTTCAAAGTAATGCTTGGGTCGACTATTCCCTAAGTTTTGGTGATTCCTCTAGTTCGAGGACCAGATAATTATTTCAATCTTACTTTTAGTCGTACTTTATTATGTTAAGAGTTTAATTGATGTAAAGGGTTAAGTCCCTAATTTTGTACTCCTATGTTGAGATGGTTTTTAAAGAGACAAGTCTAGTATTTCCATAACTCTTTATATATGGAAATTGAAGTTTGTCTTCTGTTTAGAAAAGTTTTAATTTTCTGCATTATTTCTTATGACATTATGTGTATGATTATGCTAAGGGCTTGTATGCGACCCCCTTCGAGGTCAAGTTCGCCATGTTCATCTAGGGTGTAACCTCTGGTCGTGACAGCCGTTTGGACCCCCAAATTACATGGAGGTCTTATAAAACTTAGTGACGTAAGTGAGCAGTCGGTGTGTCGCCGAGTGGTTCGGTGAGGAAAAATAACATCGCCAAAAGGGCGCGAACTGAACTATTTTAGAAGGCCAAAGGTTTAAACATCAAACTCTTTCATATTCCCTCACTTTTAACCTTAAGAAAATCATACCCGCACTTTAAATTTCCTATATTTTTGCATTTTCTTGCTTTTAGGTCGTTTATTCTATGTTCGGAGTTGGAATTCTTTGCCGCCTATCATTTCAAATTGCAATTTGGCATTAAGGTTGGTTTTTCAAACCCTAAATTCATAAATAGGGGATAAACTCAAATACTTTGTTACAGATTGTTTTGATGTGTGATGGGCCTGTATGAAATCGTAAATGTGTGCTTGTGTGCCTATTTTAGTTTTGATATCGTGCCTAAATTGCCTAAATTATTAATATCCTAAATTTTGTGCTTTAAAATTGATCGTAATCTTGTGGTATGTGCTTAATTGTTGATTGAGTCTAGTCAGGTGAAATCTGAGTAACCCAAATTGTGCTAAATGACGTGTTTTGCCTAATGATGGAGCGTTTGACGTCATTCTTAAACGCTAAAGTCATCCAATTAGCAATTTTTGCCAAACTAGGGGAAGTCTGAGTA
Organism: Solanum tuberosum; assembly: GCF_000226075.1. NCBI lineage: Eukaryota > Viridiplantae > Streptophyta > Magnoliopsida > Solanales > Solanaceae > Solanum > Solanum tuberosum. The sequence continues at coordinate 753,957 of NW_006239042.1, forward strand.
CCTCTGTAGCATAGGTCTAATGGGTCTGGGCTTAATTTAAAATGTGTGTTGTTTGCTTTTATTTACGGGGGCTGCGGGGTTAATTTTTGAAGTTGTAGTTGAGAATAGTCACGTTGGGCAGTTTGGTGAGCTGGATCGAGCTCCTGAAGCACTCGGCAGTTCGCCGAATCTCCCTTGATCATCGTTAATTTCGTGGTTTTGTTTAGTTTGGTTCTGTAACTTTCGGTGAGAAGCCTGAGGTCGCCGAGTTCACTTGGTGACTCATCGAAAGTCTCCTTTGATTACCCTTTCTACGCCTCTAACCCTTAAAACGCACTGTGATGCTTATCGTGACCAATGACACTAACCTACGGTATGAGTGTCTACGATCGTCGATTGTATAGTAACTCAACTAAAGGTTGGGGTTGTATCCCAAGGGACTGGTTTTGAGAATTGATAGAAAAATACAATTTAGCTCTAACTAGTCATAGCTAAAGACACTAACAATTAAAAACATAATAAATTAAAGGACGCTACACAAAAGTGTCAAATATCGATTGGGGTTTTGTCACAACTAGTTAAAACGGCAAAAATTAACAAGAAAATCAAGTATGGGGAAATGTTCTTGGGGTGTGACCGCATTACAAGTTGAGATAAATCGTTGGGTACATGCTTTCAATAGGAAATTTGTAAAAATAAAGGGTTTTGTGTTAGGACATCAAGGTACGTCCCCCAAGGCCCAACCATGGGTCCTTGAGGATGACCCTAGGAAAGTTTCTGGGCAGTGACCAATGAAGGGGGGCCTATGCCCTGTTGGTCCACCCACACCCCATGGGAGAAGGGTTCATGGTCAGGATCCTAGAAACATGCCACACACACCCACCCACAGTTCACCAGCATGCCAGGTGGGTCCATCCACAGACCGTGGTCGTGGGGTCGTGGGTGGTCACCTGTACACTATTTTGAGGAATTAGTAAGGGGCATTTTGGGGTTTTCTAATTTTAAAAAATATTAAATGATGTCGATTTACTCTAATTTATACTAATTATATAATGATTTTAGACCCCTAAATTTAGTCATCTTCCTTATTATTTCAAAATCCCAAATCAAAAAAAACGCTTAACCAAAAATTCTCTATCTAGAACTTCAAGGAAGAAGAAAAAGGAAGTTGGAGCTAGGGTTCAAGGATCAAGGTTTTCTTCTCAAATTCATTGGGTTTCAGTGCTATGGTATGGAATCGCATTGTCACTACCCAAGGGTAACCCCTAGAGGTAAAATGGAACATAGGACCCTCAAAGGCACCATGGAAGCCAGCTAGCATATCATAGCATAAGTAAAGAATAGGAGAGAGTAAAGACACAATTCTAGTCTTATGATGTTTTTCATAAAAACATGCAGAAATCTAGACTTGTCTCAATTAGCCATCTATTAGAATCGAAACACCAAATAGGTCACAGCCCTTTCAACATAATCCTCCAATGAAAGTACAATAAAGGAAACTAGACAATCATCATCCATCCTCGAACACATGAGGACTCACCAAAAAAAAAGAGAATAGTCGATCCAAGCTTTGACCAAGAAGGAGATCACTTCAAGAACTGGAGTCTACACTTATGAAAAAATGTTGAAAATATGGGTTAGTACAAAAATGCACTAAGTATGACAGTCATGCAAGAATCATTAAAAACATGCTAAAAAGTACATTTTGGTTGAAACCATGCATTTTTACGAAGTTTGGAACTCATCATTATATTTTGGAAATCATAAGTCATAAACCATATTGTCATGCATAGATCATCATATAGTAATAGCGACATATCATACTAATTAAAGCTTCTTGAGTAGCTATGGTCTATAAATTATATTCTTGTCCATATTAACAAATTAGGGAATAAGCCTTAACCGACATAGACCATGTGAGCCAACAAGGAATCCGATGTCTACCCACACCGAAAAGGGGTGCCCTACTAGCCTAAGTTAGAACCATACTCTTAGCTTAGGTCGATCCACTAGCTAAAGACCTATGAGGGCACATAGTTATGGAATAAGGGGATTGCTAATAGAAACCCAACCTCAACTAATGGAAGAGCTTCCATCCCAAGAGATTACTATTAGGAAAACCCAACCTAAACTAACGGAAGAGCTCCCATCTCATATCAATATCCACTTGGTGCTAAGCATTGATTCCCATATTTTACATATTAAGTGTTGACTTATGTTCATAATCATGGAAGAATGTCTTGACACTCCATCTAACATAATCATACTATAATCCTAGATTCATTAGGTGAGACTATTCTTCAAACCTTAGAATCCCTACATGTGACAAACCTTTCACATCATATCATATTCATATGTAATTGTACACGTAAGGATCATCATCCAACAACACAATAACTAGATTATAACATATTCACTTTACTCTCAAAGTTTTCATAAAGCATATTCATAAATCTAATAGTCATACATAATTCACATATCATGCCTTTTAAGGCCACAATCCATCAACACATCTAGAAATACTACATTAGATATGAATGATAACATGATTCAAGTAACCCAACTATAGAAAGCATAATCTCATATCATCCTTCTAAAATCAACAAATCACATCATAAGATCCAAATTTGGGAAATTAGGAATTTCATGGGTTCTTGGGGGAATTGATCATTAATCAACAATAAATCATCAATTCAATAATAATCCATCATAAACCATCCATTAAAAACGTTATTGAAAAGATTCCAGAAGATTGAAGTCAAACCCTAACTTTGGCGAAATCACTAGTTTTGAAATTGAAGCCTCATTGCATGGAAATTATCCAAGGATGAAATAATACCATACCTTAGTAATGATTCTTCAAAGAATTTGAGTGAAATACCTATATACAAATTGGCATTGCCTTCCGCCGAATGAGAAACCTTGACCGGAATAAAGTGGGCAAATTTTGTCATCCTATGTATAATGACCCATACAGAATCATGTTGCCTTTGGGTACGAGGCACACCCACAACAAAATCCATATCCACCTTTTCCCACTTCCAAGTGGGAATTGGTGTATCTTGCAAAAAGCCTCCCGGTCTTTGGTGTTCAACCTTAACTTGTTGACAATTAGAACATTTGGCTACAAATCCCGCAGTATCCTTCTTCATACAATTTCACTAATAGACTTCCCAAAGATCACAATACATCTTAGTGTCTCCCGGATGAATAAAATACCGAGAACTATGAGCTTCTTTTAAAATTTTCTCTGTCAAACCATCAACATCGGGAACACATAATCTACCTTGGTACCTAAGTACCCCATCTGCCCCTTGGGAGAAAGCCTCAATGGACTTCTTGAGTACCAACTCTTTCAACTCAACCTATAAAGAATCAAGATCTTGTTTAGACTTCACATCCACCACATGGGATGATTCAAAGCCATTATGATGCATGTAAGCACCTTTGGTGGAATCCACTAGTTGGACACCTAGCCGGGCCAATCTATGCACATCACCAACTAACTCTTTCTTTTCATCTTCTATATTAGCTACACTACCCATGGACAATCTACTAAGTGCATCCGCTACAACATTAGATTTGCCGGGGTGGTAAAGGACACTCATGTCATAATCCTTCAAAAGTTCTTACCACCTTCTTCGTCGGATATTCAAGACCTTTTGACTAAACACATATTGAAGAATTTTGTGATAGGTGAAAACATCAACTTAGACCCCATACAAGTAGTGTCTTCATATTTTCAAAGAAAACACAACTGCCGCTAATTCAAGTTCATGGGTCGGATAATTTTTCTCATGTACTTTTAAGTTGCGTTGAACCATAGGCAATCACCTTACCATGTTGCATAAGTACGCATCCCAACCCAACTCTAGAGGCGTCACACTATACAACAAAACCATCTATACCCTCCAGTAAGGTCAACACCGGAGCGGTAGTAAGTCTATCTTTCAACTCTTGGAAGTTTTTCTCACCAGTTTCCGACCACTCAAACTAAGCCTTATTTTGAGTCAAAGTCATTAAACGGGGAAGAAATGGGGGAAAAACCCTCGATAAACCTCCTATAGTAACCGACCAAACCCAAGAACCTTCTAATGTCGGAAGCAGTTAGAGGTCTAGGCCAATCTTGACTGCATTTGTCTTCTTAGGATCTACCTCAATACCCTTGCTTGACACAATATGACCAAGGAAAGTTACAGACCTTAACTAATATTCACACTTGCTAAATTTTGCAAAAAGTTGTTGGTCCTTAAGAACTCGAAATACAATTCTCAAATGGTCCACATGTTCATCCTCACTCCTTAAGCAAGATCAAGATATCATCCATAAACACGATCACAAACATATAAAGGTATTATCTAAACACCCTATTCATCAAATCCATAAATGTCATCGGGGCATTTGTTAATCCAAATGACATAACCATAAATTCATATTGACCATACGGGGTCCTAAAGTTTGTCATGGGAATATCATCCCCTCTCACCGTTAGTTGGTGATAACCCGAAGGAAGATTAATTTTGGATAAATAGCTAGCCCCTCGAAGTTGATCAAACATGTCATCAATTCTTGGAAGGGGATATTTATTCTTGATGGTCACTCTATTCAATTGATGATAATCAATGCATATTCTAAGAGACATGTCCTTCTTTCTAACAAACAACACCAGAGCACCCCATGAAGAGATACTCGGACGAATAAAACCTTTAACTAGCAAATCCTTTAATTGTTCCTTCAACTCTTTCAACTCTTTCAACTCCTCCGGAGCCATTCTATACGGAGGAATGGAGATAGGTTGCGTATCTGGTAAAAGATCATTGCCAAAATCTATTTCCCACTCGGGAGGAATACTGGGCAAATCATCAGGGAAAACTTCTGGAAACTCATTCACTACCGGAATCGAATATAGAGAAGGGGTTTCGGACTCAACATCCATAACCCTAACAGGATGGTAAATACACCCTTTGGAGATCCTTTTTCTAGCCTTGAGGCAAGAAAAAAATTGACCTCTAGGGATATAATTTCCCCCCTTCAACTCTAAAATAGGCTCATTTGGAAATTGGAACTTAACTACCCTAGTCCTACAACCTATAGAGGCATAACATGCATGCAACCAATCTATACCCAAAATCACATCAAAGTCTCACGTGTATAACTTAACAAAATCCATAATTGTAATTTTATGGGACAAAGAAATGGGACAATTTCTATAGACTCTTGTAGCCACTACCAAGTCACCAATCGGGGTAGAGACCGAAAAAGTCTCTAGTAACACTTTTGGGAGTATCTCAAACTTCATAGCCACAAAAGGTGTCACAAAGGACAAAGTAGAACCGCGATCTAACAAGGTATATACATCAATAGAAATTACTTTTAACACACTGGTCACCACATCTGGGGACCTATTTTGGTCACCTCAGGATTAGAGAGCTTTAAAGCGGTTTTACTTTTGAGCATTGGAGTTTGAACCACTTGGAGGAGCTTGTTTATCCTCTTTTCCTAGTAATCCAAGGACAAACTCTCATATTGTGGTAAATATTCCCACAATTAAAACACCCATTGGTGCCAACTATGCACTTACTATCATGCTTCCTACTACATTTTGAACAATTAGGCCTAGCAACTTAAGAACCACCACTATTACCTCATTGAGGTTTAGGGTTGGAGACCCTATCAGTGTTGACCCTTGGGGAAGCACTAGAGGAGGTTTTGTTGGAGAACCTTTGTTTGAACCTTTTTCGACCTTGTCCATCGGACCTAGCATTGGATAAATTCCGTTAACCGGTTCTAGCTCTTTTCATCTCCCTATTTTTGTCTTGGAGTTTCCCTTCCTCCATTTGTTTAGCATACACCATGAGACATGAGATATCCATATTATTATGAAGCATTGCCGAACAACATTCTTTTCTCACCAATCTAGACACACCCATCAAATACCTACTCATCATATCCCTTTAATCTGCTACCATAGCCGGAGCATACTTGGACAATTGAGTAAACTTTAGACAATTTTCTTGAACACTCATACCTCCTTCACGAAGCTTTGTGAAATCTTCCACCTTATCTTCCCTCATCTCTCGGGGAAAGAACCGTCAAGGAATGCCGATTTTAACATTTCCCACTCTATTGGACCCGCTCTTACTGTCCTGTTGTTATTCCATTTAGTATATTATACTTGGGCCACACTCTTCAATTGGTAGGCGCCTAACTCCACTTTTTCTACCGAAGTCACCCCCATGGCTTCAATTAGCCTATAAACCTCTTCCAAAAACTCTTGCAGATCCTCTCCCACTTTGGAACCAAGAAACACAATCGCGTTCATCCTAGAAAAATCCCTCAATCTAGAAGACGCGGAATTCAATTAGGGTTCACATGCGGCCCAACATCTCAATGGTCCTGGGCCGTCATAGCTTGAGCCAATGTTTGAAACTCCGACCAAACCTCCACATTCGTCATAGCCAGAGGATTAATTGGAACTTGGTTATCTTGATAAGGAGCTCCTTAATTCACATTCTCCTCTTCCACCCTTATTGCGTTAGCCCTTCGCGTATTCATTTCCTGAAGACACAAGAGAAGGATTAGGAGAGGCACTTTTATAGAGTTAAATTCTAAAGAATGACTTCAGAGTAATGAAAGAAGTGACAAATCCTAAACATCTTATAGTCTATCAGTTATAAATGCGGTGCGCTTCATATGCATGAACCAGACTCTATTAGAGGTTGCTTATGCGACATCATCCTAGAATCATTTTAAACTTGTTGCACTAATTACCAAGTTTGTCACGACCCAAGGGTACCCCCTAGACGTAACATGGCGCATAGTACCTCGAAAGGCACCATGTAAGCCACTTAGCATATCATAACATAGGTAAAGAACAATAGAGAGTAAAAACACATTTCGATTCTTAAGAAATTTTTCACAAAAGCAGGCAGAAGTCTAGACTTGTCTCAATTAGACATCTATTACAATCCAAAAAAAAAAAATAGAGTCACAACCCTCTCAACATAGTTCTGAAATGAAAGTACAAGAAAGGAAACTATAAAATCATCATCCATTTTCGAACACATCAGGACTCACCAAAAGCAAGGAGAATAGTCGATCCAAGCTTTGAGCAAGAAGGAGATCACTTCAAGAACCAGAGGCTACACTTACGAAAAAATGTAGAAAACAAGGGTTAGTACAAAAATACACTAAGTATGATAGCCATGCAAGAAATCATTGAAAACATACTAAAAAGGAAATGTTGGTTGAAAACCATGCATTTTACCTAGTATGGAACGCAACATCAATGCATTGGAAATCGTAAGTCATAAACCATATTGTTATGCATAGATCATCATATCATAATAGCGCCATATCATAAGTACCCTCAAAGTTTGCTTGTGCAATACATGAGTAAGATCCCATACTCCTACCCATACTTAGTAAAGCTTCTAGAGTAGTTATGGTCTATAAATCATATTCTTGTCCATATTAACATATTAGCGAATAAGCCTTAACCCACATAGGCCATGTGAGCTAACATGGAATCAGGTGTCTACCCCACACCAAAAAAGGGGTGTCCTACTTACCTTAGGTAGAACCATATTTTAGGTTAGGTGGATCCACGAGCTAAAGACCTATCAGGGCATATAGTAATGGGATAAGGGGATTACTCCTAGAAACCCAACCTCAACTAACGGAAGAGCTTTCATCCCAAGAGATTACTATTAGGAAAACCCAACCTCAACTAACGGAAGAGCTCCCTTCTTATATCAATATCCACTCGGTTCTAAGCATTGATTCCCACATTTTACATATTAAGTCTTCACTTAGGTTCATAATCATGGAAGAATGTCTTGATACTTCATCCAACGTAATCATAATATTACTTTTAGATTCATTAGGTGAGACTAGTCTTCCAACCATAGAATCCCTACATGTGACAAACCCTTCACATCATATCATATTCATATGTAATTGTGCACCAAAGGATCATCATCCAACAACATAATAACTAGATTATAACATATTCCCTTTACTGTCAAAGTGTTCATAAAGCATATTCATAAATCTCATAGTCATGCATAATTCACATATCTTGCCTTTCAAGGCAGCAATCCATCAACACATCTTGAATTACTACATTAGATATGAGTGATAACATGATTCAAGTAACCCAACTATAGCAGGCATAATCTCATATTATCCTTCTAAAATCAACAAATCACATCATAAGATCCAAATTTGGGAAATTAGGGATTTCATGGGTTCTTGGTGAAATTCATCATAGATAAAAAATAAATCATCAATGCAATAATAATCCATCATACACCAACCATTAAAAAGGATTTTGGAAAGAACCCACAAGATTGAAGTTAAACCCTAACTTTGGAGAAATCACTAGTTTTGAAATAGAATTCGGAGGAACTCCTTGGATGGAAATTATCCAACGATGAAAGACTACCATACCTTAGTGATAATTCTTCAACGAATTTGAGTGAAATAGCCTGGATTCTTCAAGCCCTAACTCCAACTTTACTCTTCTTCTTCCTTGAGTTGTAGAGATAGAAATTTTGTCAAGAAGATGAACTTTTGTGTTTTGATTTGAGTATTTGGAAATTTTGAAGTATTTGGGTGCATTTTGACTTAAAATGCCTTATTTAGTTTCATAAAAATAATACAAAACGACCTCACTTTGATAGGGTTTAAAAAGGAACTTCCCAAAATACCCCCTCAATTAAGTCACTTGTCTAGGTACCACGAGGGGCCTCACGAGTCGTGGTCATGACCACGAGCCATGGTCCCATCCGTTTTCTTGAGGCAGTGGCTTGGCACATCGTTCCTTTAGACTTCAAGCCCAAGCCAATCCCACGAGGGGCTCCACGAGCTATGGATCTAGCCACAAGTCGTGGTCCTTCTCGCGGACCATGAGGTAGTGTCTAGGCCACTTGTTACGCCCCCTAAAACAAAATGACTAAGCTAGATCCAAAAGGGTAAACTAGTGGCCTAAATAGGGTTTAACGTAAATGTGAGTGTCGTAAAATAACCTACAATACTTAATAAAAGTGTTATTGGTTGTAGACATCAAGGCATGACCCCCCAAGGACCAGCCAATGGGTCCTAGAGGATGTCATGAGGCAGCCCAAAAATTTATCTACAGGAATCCTCCCACGAAGAGTACCCACGATCTGTTAGTGGATCCACGCCCCGTAGGTGGGTGTCGTGGGTCGAGGATGGACCTCCCCTGCATCTCCCAACTCTCTAACCCAACAAAAAAATTGCCAGCATGGCTCACGGACCCACCCACGGTCCGTGGGTGGGGTTTCGTGACTGAGTCCAGTAAGTTAGTCATTTTGTTTTAGTTGGAGTTAAGGGAGGGGCTTAGAGTTAATTAATTAATTAAGTAGGGTCGTTAATAATAATTAAAACTAACTATATAAACCTAATAGACACGTAAAACCAACTCAATTAGTTCATTCATTCAAAATCCTAAAACAAACTATTTCCCTCCCAAATAATTTTCTCTATAAAACATCAATTGAAGAAGAAGAAGAAGGAGGTCAAGTCTAGGGCCCAAGAACTCATCTTTTCTACCCAAATTCGTGTCGAATAGTCAATTAATGTATTGTAATCTTGATCGATGGAATGCTTTCTTCCATGGAGCCCTTAAACTCTCCAATTTAGAAGTAGGAAAAGTCTCCAAAGACCTAGGGTTTTCTTCAAATCATGGATTCTTCCTCAAATTGTTTTCAATAGTTTAATTGTCTTATATTATGGTTTGATTACTGTTTATAAGATGTTTTTAAAATAAACTCTCCATGAATCCATGAAGTCCTCCTAACCCCAAATTTATGACTCCAATGTGGGTGAATTGTAGTAAGGTCAATTGTATTGATTTGTTCTTATTGTAACGTGGTTTCTTGATCATATTATTATCCATGTAGAATCTAGTAACACTATATTGAGTGGGAGAATGTGATCCTTGATCCAAGATTGGTAACACGAGAAATTTTCAAAATTTTGGACTACATGTATATGCACTTTATGAACATAATTATAACTTAATTATCGTGTTAATTGACAGTTCATTCTCTTAAGCACATAATGATCATGATGTGAAAGTTCTTCTCACTATGTTAGGGTTCTAAGGTTGAAAGTCCATTCTCACCTATATAACCCATGAGATATTATTATGAATTGTGTTGAATGGAGGGTAAGATACTCCTTCATGTTTGTAAATTAAATCCAAAGACTAAATATGTAATTGTGGGAATTAATGCTTAGCACCGAGTGTATATTGAATATGAGATGGAAATACCACTACTAGCAAGGACGAATTTTTATAATGTATCTCATGAGATGGAAGCTCCCCCGCTGGAAAGGGCGGGTTTCTAGTAACAATCGATGTATCCCATAACTTTGTGCCCTCATAGGTCTTTATCTAGTGGATCCACCTAAAAGCTAATACATGTAGTTCTACCTTAGGCAAGTAGGGCACCTCTTTTGGGTGTGGGGCATGACACTGTATTCCATATTTAACTCACATGGTCTATGTCGGTTAGGCCTTATTTCCAAAGTAATAATGAAGGTAAGGTATTAACTATGTTTTCTTAAGTAATTTTACTTAGTATGGGTAGGATTATGGGATCTTACTTATGCATGGCACAAGTAGACTTTGAGAGTATTCATAGGGGTTCTCATTATGATGTGATGACTTATACATTGATTACGCTTATGACCTATGCTTTATTACTAATTTTCATGTTGGTTCTCAAACTTTATAAAAATTCATACTCTTCAACTAAATTGTCCCTTTTTAACATATTTTAATGAATTTTGTGCATGATTATCATAATTAGTGCATTCTGGTACTAACTCATATTTCTTCTACTCTTTTCACAAAGTGTAGGTTCCGTCATCTGAGATGATTGTCCCTACTTGTCAAAGCTTGGATTAATTCTCTCCAAAGCTTGTGGTATGTCCTCAAGGATCCAAGGACAAGTGTTACTTTATTGTTCCATTTCTTTCATTGTAATTGACTTTTTTTTTTCATTTACTATTGTATGGGTTGTGTCCCTATAATTTTGAAACTCCAATTGTAGTAGATTGCTAAATGATGTCTAGACTTCCTCTTGACTTTTATGAAAATTTTAGTAAAGACTTAAAAATGTGTTTCTATTCTTTATTATTCTCTACTTATGTGATGATGATTTCCTAAGAGGCTTACTTGGGGCCTTCTGGGTTCCATGTGCCATGTTTTCAATAGTTTAATTGTCTTATATTATGGTTTGATTACTGTTTTTAAGATGTTTTTATAATAAATTCGCCATGAATCCATGAAGTCCTCCTAACCCCAAATTTATGACTCCAACGTGGGTGAATTGTAGTAAGGTCAATTGTATTGATTTGTTCTTATTGTAACGTGGTTTCTTGATCACATTATTATCCATGTTGAATCTAGTAACACTAGATTGAGTGGGAAAATGAGATCCTTGATCAAAGATTGGTAACACATGAGAAATTTTCCAAATTTTGGACTACATGTATATGCACTTTATGAACATAATTATAACTTAATTATCGTATTAATTGAAAGTTCATTCTCTTAAACACATAATGATCATGATGTGAAAATTCCTCTCACTAAGTTAGGGTTCTAAGGTTGAAAGTCCATTCTCACCTATTGAACCCATGAGATATTATTATGAATTGTGCTGAATGGAGGGTAAGATACTCCTTCATGTTTGTAAATTAAATACAAAGACTAAATATGTAATTGTAGGAATTAATGCTTAGCACCGAGTGTATATTGAATATGAGATAGAAATACCCTTGCTAGCAAGGACGCATTTCTATAATGTATCTCTTGAGATGGAAGCTCCCCCATTGGAAAGGGCGGATTTATAGTAACAATCGATGTATCCCATAACCATATGCCCTCATAGGTCTTTATCTAGTAGATTCACCTAAAAGCTAATACATGTAGTTCTACCTTAGGCAAGTAGGGCACCTCATTTGGGTGTGGGGCATGACTCTGCATTCCATGTTTAACTGATATGGTCTATGTCGGTTAGGCCTTATTTCCAAAGTAATAATGAAGGTAAGGTATTAACTATGTTTGCTTAAGGAGTTTTACTTAGTATGGGTAGGATTATGGGATCTTACTTATGCATGGCACAAGTAGACTTTTAGAGTATTCATAGGGGTTCCCATTATGACGTGATGGCTTATACATTGATTACGCTTATGACCTATTCTTATTTACTAATTTTCATGATGGTTCTCAAACTTTATAAAAATGCATACTCTTCAACTAAATTGTCCCTTTTTAACATATTTTCATGATTTTTGTGTATGATTATCATACTTAGTGCATTCTTGTACTAACCCATATTTCTTCTACTCTTTTCACACAGTGTAGGTTCCGTCATTTGAGGTTATTGTCCCTACTAGTCAAAGTTTGGATTGATTCTCTCCAAAGCTTGTGGTGTGTTCTCATGGATCCTAGGACAAGTGTTACTTTATTGTTCCATTTCTTTCATTGTAGTAGACTTATTTTTTTCATTTACTATTGTATGGGTTGTGTCCCTATCATTTTGAAACTCCAATTGTAGTAGATTGCTAAATGATGTCTAGACTTCCTCTTGACTTGTATGAAAATTTTATGAAAGACTTAAAAATGTGTTTCTATTCTTTATTATTCTCTACTTATGTGATGATGATTTCCTAAGAGGCTTAATTGGGGCCTTCTGGGATTCCATGCGCCATGTTTTCAATAGTTTAATTGTCTTATATTATGGTTTGATTACTTGTTTTTAAGATGTTTTTATAATAAATTCTCCATGAATCCATGAAGTCCTCCTAACCCCAAATTTATGACTCCAACGTGGGTGAATTGTAGTAAGGTATATTGTATTGATTTGTTCTTATTGTAACGTGGTTTCTTCATCATATTATTATCCATGTTGAATCTAGTAACACTAGATTGAATATTTGTTCTTATTGTAACATGGTTTCTTGATCATATTATTATCCATGTTGAATCTAGTAACACTAGATTGACTAGGAGAATGTGATCCTTGATCCAAGATTGGTAAGACATGAGAAATTTTCCAAATTTTGGACTACATGTATATGCACTTTATGAATATAATTATAACTTAATTATCGTGTTAATTGAAAGTTCATTCTCTTAAACACATAATGATCAGGATGTGAAAGTTCCCCTCACTATGTTAGGGTTCTAAGGTTGAAAGTCCATTCTCACCTATTGAACCCATGAGATATTATTATGAATTGTGTTGAATGGAGGGTAAGATACTCCTTCATGTTTGTAAATTAAATCCAAAGACTAAATATGTAATAGTAGGAATTAATGCTTAGCACCGAGTGTATATTGAATATGAGATGGAAATACCCTTGCTAGCAAGGACGAATATCTATAATGTATCTCATGAGATGGAAGCTCCCCCGCAAGAAAGGGCGGGTTTATAGTAACAATCGATGTATCCCATAACTATATGCCCTCATAGGTCTTTATCTAGTAGATTCACCTAAAAGCTAATACATGTAATTCTACCTTAGGCAAGTAGGGCACCTCTTTTGGGTGTGGGGCATGACACTGTATTCCATGTTTAACTCACATGGTCTATGTTGGTTAGGCCTTATTTCCAAAGTAATAATGATGGTAAGGTATTAACTATGTTTGCTTAAGGAGTTTTACTTAGTATGGGTAGGATTATGGGATCTTACTTATGCATGGCACAAGTAGACTTTAAGAGTATTCATAGGGGTTCCCATTATGACGTGATGACTTATACATTGATTACGGTTATGACCTATGCTTTTTTACTAATTTTCGTGATGGTTCTCAAACTTTATAAAATGCATACTCTTCAACTAAATTGTCCCTTTTTAACATATTTTCATGATTTTTGTGCATGATTATCATACTTAGTGCATTCTTGTACTAACCCATATTTCTTCTACTCTTTTCACAAAGTGTAGGTTCCGTCATTTGAGGTGATTGTCCCTACTAGTCAAAGCTTGGATTGATTCTCTCCAAAATTTGTGGTATGTCCTCATGGATCCAAGGACAAGTGTTACTTTATTGTTCCATTTCTTTCATTGTAATAGACATTTTTTTTCATTCACTATTGTATCGGGTTGTGTCCCTATCATTTTGAAACTCCAATTGTAGTAGATTGCTAAATGATGTCTAGACTTCCTATTGACTTTTATGAAAATTTTATCAAAGACTTAAAAATGTGTTTCTATTCTTTATTATTCTCTACTTATGTGACGATGATTTCCTAAGAGGCTTACTTGGGGCCTTCTGGGGTTCCATGTGCCATGTTTTCAATAGTTTAATTGTTTTATATTATGGTTTGATTACTATTTTTAAGATGTTTTTATAATAAATTCGCCATGAATCCATGAAGTCCTCCTAACCCCAAATTAATGACTCTAACGTGGGTGAATTGTAGTAAGGTCAATTGTATTGATTTGTTCTTATTGTAACGTGGTTTCTTGATCATATTATTATCCATGTTGAATCTAGTAACACTAGATTGAGTTGGAGAATGTGATCCTTGATCCAAGATTGGTTACACATGAAAAAATTTCCAAATTTTGGACTACATGTATCTGCACTTTATGAACATACTTATAACTTAATTATTGTATTAATTGAAAGTTCATTCTCTTAAACAAATAATGATCATGATGTGAAAGTTCTTCTCACTATGTTAGGTTTCTAAGGTTAAAAGACCATACTCACCTATTGAACCCATGAGATATTAATATGAATTGTGTTGAATTGAGGGTAAGATACTCCTTCATGTTTGGAAATTAAATCGAAAGACTAAATATGTAATTGTGGGAATTAATGCTTAGGACCGAGTGTATATTGAATCTGAGATGGAAATACCCTTGCTAGCAATAAGGACGAATTTCTATAATGTATCTCATAAGATGGAAGCTCCCCCGCTGGAAAGGGCGGGTTTCTAGTAACAATCAATGTATCCCATAACTATGTGCCCTCATTGTTCTTTATCTAGTGGATCCACTTAAAAGCTAATATATGTAGTTCTACCTTAGGCAAGTAGGGCACCTCTTTTGGGTGTGGGGCATGACGCTGTATTCCATGTTTAACTCACATGGTTTATGTCCGTTAAGCCTTATTACCAAAGTAATAATGAAGGTAAGGTGTTAAACTATGTTTGCTTAAGGAGGTTTACTTAGTATGGGTAGGATTATGGGATCTTACTTATGCATGGCACAAGTAGACTTTAAGAGTATTCATAGGAGTTCCCATTATGATGTGATGACTTATACATTGATTACGCTTATGACCTATGCTTTTTTACTAATTTTCAGGATGGTTTTCAAACTTTATAAAAATGCATACTCTTCAACTAAATTGTCCTTTTTTAACATATTTTCATGATTTTTGTGCAGGATTATCGTACTTAGTGCATTCTTGTACTTACCCATATTTCTTCTACACATTTCACAAAGTGTAGGTTCCGTCAATTGAGGTGATTGTCCCTACTAGTCAAAGCTTGGATTGATTCTCTCCAAAATTTGTGGTATGTCCTCACGGATCCAAGGACAAGTGTTACTTTATTGTTCCATTTCTTTCATTGTAATAGACATTTTTTTTCATTCACTATTGTATGGGTTGTGTCCCTATCATTTTGAAACTCCAATTGTAGTAGATTGCTAAATGATGTCTAGACTTCCTCTTCACTTTTATAAAATTTTTATCAAAGACTTAAAAATGTGTTTCTAGTCTTTATTATTCTCTACTTATGTGACGATGATTTCCTAAGAGGCTTACTTGGGGCCTTCTGGGGTTCCATGTGCCATGTTTTCAATAGTTTAATTGTCTTATATTATGGTTTGATTACTGTTTTTAAGATGTTTTTATAATAAATTCCATGAATCCATGAAGTCCTCCTAACCCCAAATTTATGACTCCAACGTGGTTGAATTGTAGTAAGGTCAATTGTATTGATTTCTTCTTATTGTAACGTGGTTTCTTGATTATTTTATTATCCATATTGAATCTAATAAGACTAGATTAAGTGGAAGAATGTGATCCTTGATCCAAGATTGGTAACACCTGAGAAATTTTCCAAATTTTGGACTACATGTATATGCACTTTATGAACATAATTATAACTTAATTATTGTGTTAATTGAAAGTTCATTCTCTTATACAAAAAATGATCATGATGTGAAAGTTCTTCTCACTATGTTAGGGTTCTAAGGTTGAAAGTCCATTCTCACCTATTGAACCCATGAGATATTATTATAAACTGTGTTGAATTGAGGGTAAGATACTCCTTCATGTTTGGAAATTAAATCCAAAGACTAAATATGTAATTGTGGGAATTAATGCTTAGCACCGAGTGTATATTGAATATCAGATGGAAATAACCTTGCTAGCAAGAAGGACGAATTTCTATAATGTATCTCATGGGATGGAAGCTCCCCCGCTGGAAAGGGCGGGTTTCTAGTAACAATCGATGTCTCCCATAACTATGTACCCTCATAGGTCTTTATCTAGTGGATCCACCTAAAAGCTAATACATGTAGTTCTACCTTAGGTAAGTAGGGCACCTCATTTGGGTGTGGGGCATGTCGCTGTATTCCATGTTTAACTCACATGGTTTATGTCCGTTAGGCCTTATTACCAAAGTAATAATGAAGGTAAGGTGTTAACTATGTTTGCTTAAGGAGTTTTACTTAGTATGGGTAGGATGATGGAATCTTACTAATGCATGGCACAAGTAGACTTTGAGAGTATTCATAGTGGTTCCCACTATGATATGATGACTTTTACATTGATTACGCTTATGGCCTATGCTTTCTTACTAATTTTCATGATGGTTCTCAAACTTTATAAAAATGCATACTCTTCAACTAAATTGTCCCTTTTTAACATATTTTCATGATTTTTGTGTATGATTATCATACTTAGTGCATTCTTGTACTAACCCATATTTCTTCTACTCTTTTCACAAAGAGTAGGTTCCATCATTTGAGGTGATTGTCCCTACTAGTCATAGCTTGGATTGATTCTCTCCAAATCTTGTGGAATGTCCTCATGGACCCAAGGACAAGTGTTACTTTATTGTTCCATTTCTTTCATTGTAATAGACATTTTTTTTTCATTTACTATTCAATGGGTTGTGTCCCTATCATTTTGAAACTCAAATTTTAGTAGATTGCTAAATGATGTCTAGACTTCCTCTTGACTTTTATGAAAATTTTATGAAAGACTTAAAAATGTGTTTCTATTCTTTATTATTCTCTACTTATGTGATGATGATTTCCTAAGAGGCTTACTTGGGGTCTTCTCGGGTTCCATGTGCCATGTTTTCAATAGTTTAATTGTCTTATATTATGGTTTGATTATTGTTTTTAAGATGTTTTATAATAAATTCGCCATGAATCCATGAAGTCCTCCTAACCCCAAATTTATGACTCCAACGTGGGTGAATTGTAGTAAGGTATATTGTATTGATTTGTTCTTATTGTAACGTGGTTTCTTCATCATATTATTATCCATGTTGAATCTAGTAACACTAGATTGACTGGGAGAATGTGATCCTTGATCCAAGATTGGTAACACATGAGAAATTTTCCAATTTTTGGACTACATGTATATGCACTTTATGAACATAATTATAACTTAATTATCGTGTTCAATGAAAGTTCATTCTGTTAAACACATAATGATCAAGATGTGAAAGTTCTTCTCACTATGTTAGGGTTCTAAGGTTGAAAGTCCATTCTCACCTATTGAACCCATGAGATATTATCATGAATTGTGTTGAATGGAGGGTAAGATACTACTGCATGTTTGTGAATTAAATCGAAAGACTAAATATGTAATTGTGGGAATTAATGCTTACCACCGAGTGTATATTGAATATGAGATGGAAATACCCTTACTAGCAAGGACGAATTTCTATAATGTATCTCATGAGATGGAAGCTCCCCCGCTGGAAATGGCGGGTTTCTAATAACAATCGATGTATCCCATAACTATGTGCCGTCATAGGTCTTTATCTACTGGATCCACCTAAAAGCTAATACATGTAGTTCTACCATAGGCAAGTAGGGCACCTCTTTTGGGTGTGGGGCATAACACTGTATTCCATGTTTAACTCACATGGTCTATGTCGGTTAGGCCTTATTTCCAAAGTAATAATGAAGAAAAGGTATTAAATATGTTTGCTTAAGGAGTTTTACTTTGTATAGGTAGGATTATGGGATCTTACTTATGCATGGCACAAGTAGACTTTGAGAGTATTCATAGGGGTTCCCATTATGATGTGATGACTTATACATTGAATACACTTATGACCTATGCTTTTTTACTAATTTTCATGATGGTTCTCAAACTTTATTAAAATGCATACTCTTCAACTAAATTGTCCCTTTTTAACATATTTTCATGATTTTTGTGCATGATTATCATACTTAGTGCATTCTTGTACTAACCCATATTTCTTCTACTCTTTTCACAAAGTGTAGGTTCCGTCATTTTAGGTGATTGTCCCTACTAGTCAAAGCTTGGATGCATTCTCTCCAAAGCTTGTGGTATGTCCTCATGGATCCAAGGACAAGTGTTACTTTATTGTTCCATTTCTTTCATTGTAATAGACATTTTTTTTTCATTTACCATTGTGTGGGTTGTGTCCCTATCATTTTGTAACTCCAATTGTAGTAGATTGCTAAATGATGTCTTGACTTCCTCTTGACTTTTATGAAAATTTTATGAAAGACATAAAAATGTGTTTCTATTCTTTATTATTCTCTACTTATGTGATGATGATTTCCTAAGAAGCTTACTTGGGGCCTTCTGGGGATCCATGTGCCATGTTTTCAATAGTTTAATTGGCATATATTATGGTTTGATTACTATTTTTAAGATGTTTTTATAATAAATTCGCCATGAATCCATGAAGTCCTCCAAACCCCAAATTTATGACTCCAACGTGGGTGAATTGTAGTAAGGTCAATTGTATTGATTTGTTCTTATTGTAATGTGGTTTCCTCATCATATTATTATCCATGTTGAATCTAGTAACACTAGATTGACTTGGAGAATGTGATCCTTGATCCAAGATTGGTAATACATGAGAAATTTTCTAAATTTTGGGCTGCATGTATATGCACATTATGAACATAATTATAACTTAATTATCGTGTTAATAGAAAGTTCATTCTCTTAAACACATAATGATAATGATGTGAAAGTTCTTCTCACTATGTTAGGGTTCTAAGGTTGAAAGTCCATTCTCACCTATTGAACCCATGAGATATTATTATGAATTGTGTTGAATGGAGGGTAAGATACTACTGCATGTTTGTGAATTAAATAGAAAGACTAAATATGTAATTGTGGGAATTAATGTTTAGCACCGAGTGTATATTGAATATGAGATGGAAATACCCTTACTATCAAGGACGAATTTCTATAATATATCTCATGAGATGGAAGCTCCCCCGCTAGAAAGGGCGTGTTTCTAGTAACAATCAATGTATCCCATAACTATGTGCCATCATAGGTCTTTATCTAGTGGATCCTCCTAAAATCTAATACATGTAGTTCTACCTTAGGCAAGTAGGGCACCTCTTTTGGGTGTGGGGCATGACGCTGTATTCCATGTTTAACTCACATGGTCTTTGTCGGTTAGGCCTTATTTCCAAAGTAATAATGAAGGTAAGGTATTAACTATGTTTGCTTAAGTAGTTTTGCTTAGTGTGGGTAGGATTATGGGATCTTACTTATGCATGGCACAAGTGGACTTTGAGAGTATTCATATGGGTTCCCTTTATGATGTGATGACTTATACATTGATTACGCTTATGACCTATGCTTTTTTACTAATTTTCATGATGGTTCTCAAACTTTATAAAAATGAATACTGTTCAACTAAATTATCCCTTTTTAACAAATTTTCATGATTTTTGTGCATGATTATCATACTTAGTGCATTCTCGTACTAACCCATATTTCTTCTACTCTTTTCACAAAGTGTAGGTTCCGTTATTTGAGGTGATTGTCCCTACTAGTCAAAGCTTGGATTGATTCTCTCCAAAGCTTGTGGTATGTCCTCATGTATCCAAGGACAAGTGTTACTTTATTGTTCTAGTTCTTTCATTGTAATAGACATTTTTTTTCATTAACTATTGTATGGGTTCTCTCCCTATCATTTTGAAACTCCAATTGTAGTAGATTGCTAAATGATGTCTAGACTTCCTCTTGACTTTTATGAAAATTTTACTAAAGACTTAAAAATGTGTTTCTATTCTTGATTATTCTCTACTTATGTGATGATGATTTCTTAAGAAGCTTACTTGGGGCTTTCTGGGTTTCCATGTGCCATGTTTTCAATAGTTTAATTGTCTTATATTATGGTTTGATTACTGTTTTTAAGATATTTTTATAATAAATTCGCCATGAATCTATGAAGTCCTCCTAACCCCAAATTTATGACTCCAACGTGTGTGAATTGTAGTATGGTCAATTGTATTGATTTGTTCTTATTGTAACGTAGTTTCTTGATCATTTTATTATCCATGTTGAATCTAGTAACACTAGATTGAGTGGGAGAATGTGATCCTTGATCCAAGATTGGTAACACCTGAAAAATTTTCCAAATTTTGGACTACATGTATATGCACTTTAT
Organism: Solanum tuberosum; assembly: GCF_000226075.1. NCBI lineage: Eukaryota > Viridiplantae > Streptophyta > Magnoliopsida > Solanales > Solanaceae > Solanum > Solanum tuberosum. Next base: position 774,629 of record NW_006239042.1, read on the forward strand.
GAACATAATTATAACTTAATTATCGTGTTAATTGAAAGTTCATTTTCTTAAACACATAATGATCATGATGTGAAAGTTCTTCTCACTATGTTAGGGTTCTAAGGTTGAAAGTCCATTCTCACCTATTGAACCCATGAGATATTATTATGAATTGTGTTGAATGGAGGGTAAGATACTCCTTCATGTTTGTAAATTAAATCCAAAGACTAAATATGTAATTGTGGAAATTAATGCTTAGAACCGAGTGTATATTGAATATGAGATGGAAATACCCTTGCTAGCAAGGACGAATTTCTATAATGTATCTCATGAGATGGAAGCTCCCCCGCTGGAAAGGGCGGGTTTCTGGTAACAATCGATGTATCCCATAACTATGTGCACTCATAGGTCTTTATCTAGTGGATCCACCTAAAAGCTAATACATGTAGTTCTACCTTAGGCAAGTAGGGCACCTCTTTTGGGTGTGGGGCATTACACTGTATTCCATGTTTAACTTACATGGTCTATGTCGGTTAGGCCTTATTCCGAAAGTAATAATGAAGGTAAGGTATACTTAGTATGGGTAGGATTATGGGATCTTACTTTTGTATGGCACAAGTAGACTTTGAGAGTATTCATAGGGGTTCCCATTATGATGTGATGATTTATACTTTGATTACGCTTATGACCTATGCTTTTTTACTAATTTTCATGATAGTTCTCAAACTTTATAAAAATGCATACTCTTTAACTAAATTGTCCCTTTTTAACATATTTTCATGATTTTTGTGCATGATTATCATACTTAGTGCATTCTTGTACTAACTCATATTTATTCTACTCTTTTCACAAAGTGTAGGTTCCGTCATTTGAGGTGATTGTCCCTACTAGTCAAAGCTTGGATTGATTCTTTCCAAAGCTTGTGGTATGTCCTCATGGATCCAAGGACAAGTGTTACTTTATTGTTCCATTTCTTTCATTGTAATAGCCTTTTTTTTCATTTCCTATTGTATGGGTTGTGTCCATATCATTTTGAAACTCCAATTGTAGTAGATTCCTAAATGATGTCTAGACTTCCTCCTGACTTTTATGAAAATTTTATTAAAGTCTTAAAAATGTGTTTCTATTCTTTATTATTCTCTATTTATGTGACGATGATTTCCTAAGAGTCTTACTTGGGGCCTTCTGGGGTTCCATATGCCATTTTACATCTAGGGGGTACCTTGGGTCGTAACAAACTTGGAATCAGAGGAAAAGGTTTAGAATGATTCTAGGATGATGTCTCATAAGCCACGTCTAGTAGAGTCTTGTTCATTGTGCGAAGTGCGCCACATTTATGAGTTAGAGGCTACAAGAAGTTAGAATGGCTCCGGCCGAGTAGAAAGAGTTGAATGAGAAATTAAGGGATTTGCTAGATAAGGGCTTTATTCATCCGAGTATCTCTCCTTGGGGTGCTCCGATGTTATTTGTAATAAATAAGGATGGGTCCCTTAGAATATGCATTGATTACCGCCAATTGAACAAAGTCACCATCAAGAATAAATATCCCCTTCCGAGAATCGATGACTTATTTGATCAACTCTAAGGGGCTAGTTACTTATCAAAAATTGACCTTCGTTCGGGCTACCTGATTCTTATCGTGACCAACGTCACTAACCTACAGTATAAGTGTCTACGCTCGTCTATAGTATAGTAACCCAACTAAAGGTTGGGGTCATGTTCCAAGGGAGTAGTTTTGAGAATTGATAGAAAAATAAAATTAAGCTCTAGCTAGTCGTAGCTAAAGACATTAACGAACAAAAACATGGTAAATAAAGGGGGTGACACGAAAGTGTCAAATATCAATTGGGGTTTTTTCACATGTATTAAAAACAAGAAAAATTAACAAGAAAATCAAGTATGGGGAAATTTTCTTGGGGTGTGACCGCAATACAAGTTGAGATATATCGTTGGGTACATGCTTTCAAAAGGAAATTTGCAAGATAATAGTGACTAGGCTAAGCTTTAGATGGAAATAAGTTCCCTCTCGGGCAACTTTCCCTGTTTCAAATGGGTTCCTCTCGGACACCCATTTGCCGCATGAAGACTAAACTACGCCTTACCCCACTCACTCTCTCGAGTTGAGTGTTAGGATATGGTACCAGGGCTCACCCTCTCGGGCAGAACCTCATGTCGGCCCACTCCTTAGGCCATCAGTCTAGTTGTCTTGGTTTCGCGACCTCCCTCTCGGGTAAGCCAAAAACTCATGGGTGGTTTTGTATTTGCAACTACAAACCCATAAAATTAAACCACAACCACCAGGTGAAATAGCCATTAAAATTCATCTACCCTATCAGCAAGCAAGACCCAACAACAATATCAACACATATTTGCTAAATCACTAAAACTTAAGAGTTTTCAACACCCCCAACTTAACTTTTTTCGCCTAAGTGTCCATGCTTCTACTAAAACTTCAAATACCTGAAACTTAAGAGTTTTCATCAGATATTGAGACAATAAGCATTCGAAGACACTATTTCTACCAAAATAAAGCCCTAAATGAGTCCAATTTGTGGACTCTTCAACACCCCCAACTTAACATTTTGCTTGTCCTTAAGCAAACTTGAGTTCAGCCGTTCAAAAAGGGTGTCTCAAACGGTGCTACTACTAAGACTCAATCATGAGTGCACACAAACAAGACTCAATTTACTTATGTAAGGATCAATTGTGTACTCAAAGATTCAAGTTGTGACACACCATTACCAAAGATTCTCATGCTCGCAATACTTACTACTTGTGAAAGTTCAAGCTCAACAAAAAGTATCTAAATGCCCTCACATGAAGAATGATTCAATATTCACACACAGAGGTTAATCAATTCAAGATCAGGAATCTGATGCAACACTCACACTAAAAAAAAAGGAACACAATGCATGTTTTCACCCATAGGTTTGCCCTTATTTTCCAATCGACTTTCGATTCGGCTTACTCAAGATCAAAAATGTCTTTCTAAGGCTTGTAATGGGGCTGAGTGCAAAGGTATGGTCATTTAGGCTCAATGAATTTTTCCTCGTGAGTTGTGGTATGCTCAAAGTATTCCCTTCTTTTCCTTTATCAATTCTTTTTCTAGTGCTTCTAAGTCACCTTTTTATATTCTCCTCTATGGATTGCTTGAACCCGAATCCCTTCGTAGTTTATTCCACATTTCATCTTTAGTTATTTTTTTGAATTGAAGGGGTTCCATTATTATGCAATACCATGGGTTAAGGGGGATTTGTCTTGCACTTCTTGACTTGTCATTTCCCTTTCACCACACCCCAACTTAGGCTTTTGGCCTAAGTTGGCTATTCGCTAAACCACAACTCAAGAGGATTGTAGTTAGTGGTTCAAGTAAGGTCTAGGGTTCATCAAGGTTCTTCCAAAGAAAGGTAAGACTCAAAGGGTGTTCAAAAGAGTTTCACACGCTCACGGGTAGGCCACAAAAGAGGTATATGTCAAATTTAGCTCACACTCTTTAAAGTTACCTAAGATCATCTCAAGAGGACACCTTTCTAAATCAATCAGACTAACAGGGAAAATTCTAGTTTATTCATGCAAGTTTCAAAGCAAGCTAATCACACAAGGCATCGACCCTTAAGTCAAACAAAACTACACACTTTCGCTATTGTGCAACGGTCATTACAAGAGTATCAATTAGATCAATGGCTAATTAAAAGGAGATTCAAAGAGTTCACATATTGTTTATGCAACTTCATTTGGCCTCATCGTAGGAGTACATTCATGTTCGTTCAATTGAGACCACTATTTAAGTCATCGGTATTGATCAAAATCAAGACTCAATTTTTTGCGAAAGAATAGCCACATTCAACTCATGAGGGGTGCCAAAAATGTGCGAAAAATTCAATAAACTTCGGAAGGGGCCAAATCATTTGCAATTAAAAACAAAAGCGAGCCATGAGCTCAAACATCCACAAAAAGTAGTGTACAAACAATTTTAAATAGAACAGACCAGATATTAACACAAACACGAGTAAAAAGTAGCACATACAGGTGGGCCTCACCCCACCAAAAATAAAAACATTTGTCCTCAAATGCAAGTAATAAATATCCAAAGATTTGAAAGATAACTAAGAACAGAGAGGTAAAAAGGGGATCCTGGCTATACGATTGCTCCATCTGTCATGGCATCAGTATCCGGAGTGACCACCAGAAGGACCAGCTCCACTGGATCCCGTAGCTGGATACTTTGCTAAAGAAACTTGCACAACAACATTTATCATGATTTCTTCAGTCTCGGCTATGTCGTGCACTGTAGCTTCCTCAAATATCTCTTCGTCAATTTCTTCTTCCGATTAAAAATCAGCTATATGCTCCATTCCATTTCCATGTCCTGCGGCAGTCTGAGGCATTTCGGGCACCTATGGAACTTCCAATATTCTGAAGACCAATGATATATCAGTGGACTTTAGGTAATCCACATCTTTCTTTAGCTCTACAATGGTGGCCTTTGCGGCTGTTACTTCCTCTGTGGCTCCTTGATCGTACTAACACAGTAACATCCTGGCCTCTAGAGCATCAATAGTAGTGCTCAGTGGTCTCACAGAATTGTCTAGGGAAGCCTGAATCATGCCTGAAATGGAGCTTTCTATGTTGGCAGTCTGACAATTACCAGTTTAGGCAAGTTGTCCCATTCAGATCAAGGAAGCCTGAGTGATCGGTTCACAGGGGGCAACATCAGTTGTAGATCTAGTGGCCACAACTTCCTTCTGTCTCTTTTCTGCGTGGTCTTTAAGATATTTGGCTTCGATGATTCGGATACTGGTGGAGGTGGTGGCAACCAATTCCATATCCTTCGTTCCATCTCCAGGCACCCGAGCTCTTTTGCATAATTTAGTGATTAATACTGGGAAAGGGAGATATGTCTTGCCCTTCTTTGCACGCATATGGATTTCAGAGGAAATGATCTTCCCAAGATTTATCCTTGTTTTCTCCATGATGCATCCAAGACAAGTTGCCTTAGCATGACGAAGGATTGATTCATTCTGTGATGGCATAACTGTGCTGCTGATGAATATGAACCAGTATCATGTAGCTATGTTCAGATTTTTCTTCTCAATTTGAACTCCTTCTACTAACCATGTTGGAGCATTATCATCTGAGACTAATGGAGCTGGCCACTTTTTCAATACATCCAGCTATTGTGTCCTGATTAAGTGATGTCAGTGGTCATTAATTTTATCGGACATTCCCAAAGCTATGTTGATAGTCTCACTGTCACAGGATACCTTCCTTCCTCTGATAACCATGTGGTCAACTGCTTTAAAAGATGCGACTAGCCTTTTCCATTGAGGTACTAATGCACTGTATGCATCGTAGAACTCTCTAACCCAGCTTGGTATGTTAGATCTGTGATGTCTTGTGAAGATTTGGAATTTGTGGTATTTCAGGCTTTCCATCACTTCTGGATACCTATGAATAACCCCATCTATGGAAAGTCGTTTCTCCTCAATGATCATTCTCAGACCATCTGCCTTTGATCTATTCATTGATCCATTTGTGGGACCTTGTACTGGATGTGCCAGCACTAAAGCTTGCGCTGGAGCTGGAGGAGTTGGAGTGGTGGACTGACTATCTTTTATCCGATATGGATCATGTATCATTTTGGATCGTAACTCAGCCCTCCTTGCCTCTGTTTGGTAATCTTTGTCAGACTCTGCACTCTCATTGTTACATGTGGGTGGCTCGGTGGTGTAGAAGCCTGTGCTTTCAGAGCTTGCGTCAGATAATTTGGAGGTTTTGCCTTTCCCCTTGCGTTTTGCAGTTGTGGTAGCCTTGCCCCTAGGTGGAGGTGCATTTTCACTAATCACAATTCCATTTTCCCTTCATCTGTTTGATCGTGTCGCCATATCTACAAAACGTTAAAGAGATTAGTCAATAATTACATTGTAGCACAAAATTGCAGACAGAATAGCCAATCTAATCAGCAAATCGCCGAATCTAATGGGCGATCATGAATATGTCTGCCGAAAGTTACAGAGCCCACAGTGCTTAAGTTATGAAATTAAAGGCTATTTAGGGCTAGTAGGTGAACCGCCGAGTGATTCAGCGAGCTCAACCTAGCTCGCCGACTGACTTAATGTTCCTAAGATTCAACTCACTTTTCAAAATTGATCTTACAAACCACAAAAGCAAATTAAACCATGCATTAATGAAATTTAGACCAGACCCATAGCACCCATTAACTGTCAACACCCATTATGCTTAGTTTTCCACATTTAGATTCAAGGTAAGCAGAATGAAAAAAAAAAACTTTGAACAATAAAAGCAACCAGGCCCCAATTAACAAATTAGAAGCAGGTAATCGACAACTTCTACTCATATCAGAGAGATATAACACGCATCAATGGGCTGTTAGATTGCAGATGAGGTTGAATTACACAAAAGTGAATGGGTTTTTTTTTAGAAACTAACCTTTTTGCTGAGTAAACAATATTGTAATGCTAGGCGGCAACAAAAATCCAAGTTCCAAGCGCTAATCCATTACTAAAGTACTAGTTTAAGGTGAGAGAATGTAAATTACTACCTTGGTGTGAAGTTATGGAGTTTGAAATTGAGAAAGAATGAAGAAGTAAGCCTGATGGCAATATATGTTGTTCAATTTGTGTCCATTTCACGACGTTAGTCACACTTGCCAACCCACTCGGCGATTCGCCGAGTGGTCATTTATCCAGCACTTTATTCAGAAATCTTCAATTTTTAGTGGGTGAATTTGGCGGTCTGCATCGAGATCTCCAAACTTGTTAGCGATTTGCTGAGTTGCTTTTCGAGTCCGTCGAGTTTTACAGGCTCTATACAACTCTTGTATTGAGCCAAACGGCGGAGCCAGTCAGGCTTGTACACCTGTTTGGCGACTCGCGAAATGGACTTTCTTATCGCCAACCTAAAATTTCCCACACTTTCATCATTTTAACTTGCAACAGAACACACCATTATTCATAATATTAAAATCCTAAATTTTTAAGACCTTGGGTTGACTCCCAAGAAGCAACTTATTTACCGTCGTGGCATGACGCAAATCTTTTCTTAAGTTTCGTTGTTGGGGTTGGCCAGGTCCTCATTAGGCCATCCCCTGTTTCTATACTGATGGAGTTGAGGCAACTCATGACTCAGCAAGTCCTCGAGCAGTTGGACAACTTTGGAACGAGACCAAATAATTCGTTTCATTCTTTTGATGTGTTCTTTAAATCCCTCGAGCTCCTTGTCTTGCTCGGTCATCTTGTGGAGAATTGTTGAGAGCATTCCCTCGATGCGCTTGATCTCCTTGTTCTCATTGTTTCTTCAATTACGAGGGGGAATGTAATTATCCTTCCTTTTGCAATGAGCTTCGACCTTCACCATATTTCTTTTGAAGTCATCAATTTGGGTCATTGGTGTGGTCATCAAGAGATCCTTTTCAACCTCTTGGCTCATTTTAGCCATATTATCGAGCAGTTGGGCTGTTATTATATATGGCTGCTTTAATGTTCTGCCAGGAAGGAGTTGGTCAACCTACATCTTGCTTCTAGGGCCAAGACTTCGGTAGAAGCAATAAATGAGGATTGTACCAGGAAATTCATGAGTGGGGCATTGGGTTAGCAGTTCATTGAATCTTTCCCATATCTCATAGATCTTCTCATTCTCCAATTGCTTAAAGGTTAGGATACGGTCCCGATACAACATTACCTCTAATGGAGGAAACTCCATTAACTCCCGAATATTTATTTCTTTCCCTTGTTTAGATTCCGACATATCACATAACAAAACTAAGAATTAAGTTAATAAATTACGACTAAGAAGAACAAAAATTCTACAAATCTAAAAATTCTCAAATAACACCACTCCCCGGCAGCGGCGCCATTTTGATGCCTATCTTGATCAACGACACTAACCTAGGGTATGAGTGTCTACGATCGACGATAGTATAGTAACCCAACTAAAGGTTGGGGTCGTGTCCCAAGGGAGAGGTTTTGAGAATTGATAGAAAAATAAAATTAAGCTCTAACTAGTCGTAGCTAAAGACACTAATGAACAAAAACATGGTAAATTAAAGTGGCTGACACGAAAGTGTCAAATATCACTTGGGGTTTTTGTCACAAGTAGTAAAAACAACAAAAATTAACCAGAAAATCAAGTATGGGGAAATGTTCTTGAGGTGTGACCGCAATACAAGTTGAGATAAGTCATTGGGTACGTGCTTTCAATAGGAAATTTTCAAGATAATAGTGACTAGGCTAAGCTTTAGATGGAAATAAGTTCCCTCTCGGGAAACTTACCCCGTTTCAAATGGATTCCTCTCGGACACCTATTTGCCGCATGAAGACCAGCCTACTACTTACCCCAATCACTCTCTCGAGCTGAGTGTTAGGCTATAGGACTAGGGCTCACATTCTAGGGCAGAACCTCATGTCAACCCACTCCTTAGGCCATCAGTCTAGTGGTGTTGGTTTCGCGACCTCCCTCTCGGGCAAGCCGAAAACATATGTGTGGTTTTGTATTTGCAAACACAAACCCATTAAATTAATACACAACCACTAGCTGAAATGACTATTAAAAAGCATCTCCCTATCAGCAAGCAAGACCCAACAATAATATCAACACATGTTTGCTAAATCACACCCCAAGAATGGGGTTTTTAGCCACACATCAAGAAATAACAAAATACACCTAAAATAATACGAAAAGCAAATGGGTATAAGAAAATAAACCTTCATTTAAGCAAAGGAAGAAGAATGGAGAAGACCCACCTCCAACTTGGGGAAGATGAAATCCTTCTCTCTTCAAGTCTCCCACAAAACTCTCTCCAAACTTGAGAGAAAACATCTAAAAACGTACTATTCTATTGTGAAAATAATAATAATGGTTCGGAACTTGTAAAATTAATAAAGAGTTTAATATTTATAGCCATCATAAATTTGTGCAGGCGGATAGTTCGGTGAGGTTAGGCGAGTCCGCCGAATGAATCGGCAACTCGCCCTTCTTCTGACTCATCGCCGTTGAGTGCTTGCATACAACATCTTCACGTTCTGGACCATTGGGCGGTATAGTACTTCTTCGCGGAACTATTCGGTGAAGTACCGATTGATCTTTTCATCGCCTTTTTGATCCTCTTCCTTCAGGGCTTCGCACACTGGAACAAAGGGCGGAGTTTTTCCTTTCGGCGAATCTCCAAAGGTTCTTGGCGATGCTCATGCTTTAGCTTCTTCGTTCTTTTGAGCCTTTTAGTTCCTTTTTGCGCCTAAGTGTCCATTCTTCCACTAAAACTTCAAATACCTGAAACTTAAGAGTTTTCATCAGATATTGAGATAAAATAAGCATTCGAGGAAACTATGTCTATCAAAATAAAGCCCTAAATGAGTCCAATTTGTGGACTCAACACTACCATCAACTTAGAGTGAGAGGAAGTGATATACCCAAGACGACTTTTGGAATGAGGTATGGGCACTATGAGTTCCTTGTGATGTCATTTGGCCTAACTAATGCCCCGGCGGCATTCGTGGATCTAATTAATAGGGTGTTTAGAGACTACCTTGATATGTTTGTGATCGTGTTTATCGATGATATTTTGATCTATTCAAGGAGTAAGGGTGAACACATGGACAATCTAAGGATTGTATTGCAAGTCCTTAAAAATCACCAATTGTATGCAAAGTTTAGTAAATGTGAGTTTTGGTTGAGGTTCGTAGCCTTTCTTGGCCATATTGTGTTTAGCAAGGGTATTTAGGTAGATCCTAACGAAACGTATGCGGTCAAGAGTTGTCCTAGACCTCTAACTCCTACGGATATTAGAATCTTCTTGGTTTTGGCCAGTTATTAGAGGGTTGTTGAAGGTTTTTCCTCCATTGTTTCTCCTTTAACGGCTTTGACTCAAAATAAGGCCAAATTTGTATGGTCAGAGGCTTGTGAGAAAAGTTTCCAAGAGTTGAAAAATAGGCTTACTTCTGCTCCGGTGTTGACCTTCCTAGAGGGTACGGATGGCTTTGTGGTTTATTGTGACGCCTCTTTAGTGGGGTTGGGATGTGTGCTCATGAAACAAGGTAAACTGATTGCCTATGCTTCAAGGCAACTCAAGGTACATAAGAATAATTATCCGACTCATGATCTCGAATTAGCGGAGGTTATATTTGCTTTGAAAATATGGAGGCATTACTTGTATGTGGTCCATGTAGATTTCTTAACAGTTCACAAAAGTCTTCCATACGTGTTTACCCAAAAATACTTGAATCTCCGACAAAAAAGGTGGTTAGAACTTTTGAAAGATTATGACATGAGTGTCCTCTACCACCCCGGCAAAGCTAATGTGGTGGTGGATGCTTTTTGTCGATTTTCCATGGGTAGTGTGACTCACATAAAGGACGAAAAGAAAGAGTTAGTCCGTGATGTGCATAGGTTGGCCCGACTAGGTGTCCAACTAGTAGATTCTCCTAAGAGTAGCTTCATTGTTCATAGAGGCTCCGAATCATCCTTTGTGGTAGATGTCAAGTATAAACAAGACCTTGATCCTTTATTTATGGAATTAAAAAAATTGGTACTCAACATGTCCGTTGAGGCTTTCTCCCAAAGGGGAGATGGGTTACTTAGGTAACAATGTCGTTTGTGTGTTCCGGATGTGGATGGGTTGAGGGAGAAAATTTTAGAAGAGGCCTATGGTTCTAGATATTCCATTCATCCCGGAGCCACCAAGATGTACCATGACTTACGGGAAGTCTATTGGTGGAATGGTATGAAAAAGGATATTGCGGGATTTGTAGCCAAATATCTAAATTGACAACAAGTTAAGGTTGAGCACCAAAGGCCGAGAGGTTCGTTTCAAGTTATAACCATCCCTACTTGGAAGTGGGAAGAGGTGAATATGGACTTTGTTGTGGGTTTGCCTCGTACTAGTAGTTAACATGATTCTATTTGGGTCATTGTTGACATGATGACAAAATCAGCCCACTTCATTCCCATCAAGGTTTCCCTTTGAGCGGAAGACTATGAAAAATTGTATATAAGGGAGATAGTGAGGTTACATGGGGTTCCTTTTTCTATTATTTTGGATTGGGGTACTCAATTCACTTCACACTTTTGGAAGCATTCCAAGAGGGCTTGGTATTAGGGTGAAGCGTAGCACCCTCAAACGAATGGTCAAGCAAAGCACACCATTCAGACTTTAGAGGATATATTGAGGGCGTGTGTTATAGATTTCAAGGTTAATTGGGGCGACTACTTTCCATTAATAGAGTTTGCTTACAATAATAGTCACCACTCCACTATAGGGATGGCCCCTTTTGAAGCCTTATATGGTAAAAGGTCTAGATCTCTGGTGGGTTGGTTTAAAGTAGGAGATGTTTCCCTTACTGGTCCCGAGTCGGTTTATGAGGCCGCCATTGAGAAAGTTCTGCCCCTTAGGGAGAGATTGAAATTGGCTCAAAGTGGGCAAAAGTCCTATTCTCATGTGAGAAGGAGGGACCTAGAATTTGAAGTAGGTGATTGGGTCTATTTGAAAATCTCACCCATCAAGGGTGTGATGAGATTTGGCAAAAGGGGGAAACTTAGTCCCCGGTATGTGGGACATTAAAAAATTGTGAAGCGTATTGGGGAAGTTGCATATGAATTATACTTGCCAAATGAGTTGGCTCCGGTCCACCTGGTATCCCATATTCCCATGCTTAAGAAGTGCATTGGTATTCTGGTACCCATCATTCGTTTAGAGGGTTTAGGAGTTTATGAGAGTCTTATCCTATGAAGAAGTTCCGGTAGAAATCTTGGACCGGCAGGTCAAGAAGTTGAGAAACAAGGAAGTAGCTTCCTTTAAGGTTTGTGGAGAAATCATATAGTTGAGGGTGCTACTTGGGAGACCGAGGCCGATATGAAGTCCCGATACCCTCATCTCTTCCCTTTTATTCCCACTCAAGCCTGAGGTAAATAGTTCCTATAAATTTTCCTTGTTTTGAAAGTCATGTGTAAGTTGTATGTTTTCCATGGTTTCCTTAAATGATGCATGTTCTTGATCTAATTAATGTTTAATAAAAAATGAGTTTTCATGCATTATATTCCTCATGTTGTTGTACATTTGGTATGAGTTGCCTATTTGACTTGATGAGATGTGTTGATGAACATGCTTTAGTTTACTTTCGAGAATTTATTTTTTTGTATATTTGCTCCATGATGTTGTATTGAGCATTATTTTAGTTGGAGAAGTTATTTCCTCCTATGAAAATGAGAATTTTTACTTTGGTGCATATTGGGTGCTAGATGAAGTTCCTACTCCCTTAATATGTATTGATCGTGTTTTAGATGGAGTTGGAATTGCCTCCTTGGAATAATAATGCATGTTGTTAATAGTGCATTTGGGAATTTTGCATATTTGATGTTTCGTGCATGATGGGATGCTAGTCTTGAGTCATGAAATTCCTTAAGGTGTTTAGATTGCTATTCGAGGATGAATGTCCCCAAGGAGGAGATATTGTTACGCCCTCTAAAACTAAAAGACTAAGATAGAGCCAAAAAGGTAAACTAATGTCCTAAATAGGGTTTAACGTAAATGTGAGAGTCGTATATGGTACATAATAAAAGTTTTTTTGGGTGTAGACGTCAAGGCATGACCTGCCAAGGACCAACCAAGGGGTCCTTGAGGAGGGTCATGAGGCAGCCCAAAAAGCTGTATATAGGCAGCCTACCATGAAGGGCACCCACGATCCGTTGGTGGACCCACGCCCCGTAGGTGGGGGTCATGGGTTGAGGCTGGACCTCCCCTGCATCTCCCAACTCTCTAACCCAAACCACGAATTGTCAGCACGGCTCGTGGACCCACCGACAGTCCGTGGGTGGGGTTTCGTCAGTGAGGCCTATAAGTTGGTCATTTAGTTGTAGTTGGAGTTGACAGAGAGGCTTAGGTTTAATTAATTAATTAACTGGGGTCATTAATACTAATTAAAACTAACTTTATAAACCTAATATACCCTTAAAACCAACTCAATTAGTTCATTCATTCAAAACCCCAAAACAAACTATTTCCCTCACAAATAATTCTCTCTCTAAAACATCCATCGAAGAAGAAGAAGAAGGCCAAGTCTAGGGCTCAAGAACTCATCTTTTCTACCCAAATTCATGGGGAATCTTCAATAAATTTATGGTAATCTTGATCCATGGAATGCTTTCTTCCATGGAGCCCTTAAACTCTCCAATTTCAAAGTAGGAAAAGTCTTCAAAGACCTAGGGTTTTCTTCAAATCATGGGTTCTTCCTCAAATTGTTTTCAATGGTTTAATTGTCTTATATTATGCTTTAAATACTGTTTCTAAGATTTTTTTATGTTAAATTCACCATGAATCCATGAATTCCTCCTAACCCTAAATTTATCACTCCAATGTGGGTGAATTGTAGTAAGGTCAATTGTATCGAATTGTTCTTATTGTAATGTGGTTTCCTGATCATATTATTATCCATGTTTAATGTAGTAACCCAAGATTGATTGGGAGAATGTGATCCTTGATCCAAGATGGGTAAGACATGAGAAATTTGCCAAATTATGGACTACATGTCTATGCACTTTATGAACATGATTATAACTTAATTAATGTGTTAATTGAAAGTTCATTCTCATAAACACATAATGATCATGATGTGAAATTTCTTCTAACTATGTTAGGGTTCTAAGGTTGAAGTTCCATTCTCACCTATTGAACCCATGAGCTATTATTATGAATTGTGTTGAATGGAGGGTAAGATACTCCTTCAAGCTTGTAGATTCAATTCAAAGACTAAATGTGAAATTGTGGGAAGTAATGCTTAGCACCGAGTGGATATTGAAGATGAGATGGAAATACCCCCGCTAGAAAGGACGGATTTCTATAATGTATCTCATGAGATGGAAGCTCCCCTGCTAGAAAGGGTGGGTTTCTAGTAACAATCTGTGTATCCCATAACTATGTGCCGTCATAGGTCTTTAGCTAGTGGATCCACCTAAAAGCTAATCCATTTAGTGCTACCTTAGGCAACTAGGACACCTATTTTCGGTGTGAGGCATGACACCAGATTCGATGTTTAGCTCACATGGTCTATGTCGGTTAAGGCGTATTTCCAAAGTAATAATAAAGGTAAAGTATTAACTATGTTTTCTTAAGGAGTTTTACTTAGCATGGGTAGGAGTATGGGATATTACTTATGCATGGCACAAGTAGGTTTTGAGAATATTCATAGTGGGTCCCTATTATGATGTGATGACTTATTCATTGATAACTCTTATGACTTACGATTTTATACCAATTTTCATGATGGTTCTCAAACTTTATAAAAATGCAAACTCTTCAACTAAATTGTCCCTTTTCAGCATATTTTCATGATTTTTGTGCATGATTATCATACTTAGTGCATTCTTGTACTAACTCATAGTTCTTCTACTATTTTCACAAAGTGCAGGTTCTGGCATTTGAGGTGATTGTCCCCACTAGTCAAAGCTTTCATTGATTCTCTCCAAAGCTTTTGGTATGTCCTCATGGATCCGAGGACAAGTGTTACTTTGTTGGTCCATTTCTTTCATTGTAATAGACATTTTTTTCATTTACTATTGGAAGGGTTGTGTCCCTATCATTTTGAAAATCCTATTGTAGTAGATGGCTAAATGTGACTATGACTAGACTTCCGCTTGACTTTTATTAAGATTTTCCTGAAGACTTGAAAATGTGTTGCTATTCTTTATTATTCTCTACTTATGTGATGATGATATGCTAAGTGGCTTACTTTGGGCCTTTCGGGGATCCATGTGCCATGTTATGTCTGGGGGGTACCCTTGGGTCGTAACACCACTTGATTGCCACCCTCTCACTCCTAACTCTCCTACACGAGCCTTTCCATGAACTGTGGTCTTCTCCATGAGCCGTGAAGTGTCTTGTTAAGGAGGTCCTGTTTTGGGCACTTGTGGAAAGCCTACTGCCTAGGCTACTATGGACCACACCACGAGCCGTGGTCCCCACAACGAGTCGTGGTGGTGGCGGTGGTCACTAGGGCAATGTCTAGGGCAGAGTTGACTGCTTTGGTCCTCTCCCTTAGCCCTTTCCCTTAACTCTTGGCGTTAACCTCACGTTTAGCTCTAGTTTAGCCCACTATTTTCCGAGGTGTTACACTCTTAATCCATTGATAGAAATCAATCATGGAGCCCCTTCTAAACTCCAATTTCAAAGATAGAAATTCCCCAAAAGCTAGGGTTTGACTCCAAGTGATGATTTTTTTTCAAAAATGATTCTAATAATTGAATTACTTTATATTATGATTGAATTGATGATTTATTATGGTTTTTATGTTGAGATTCCAAAGAATCCATGAAATCCCGTTATTCCCAATTTATGACCTTGTGATGTGGGTGAATTGATGAATGAAGGATATTATGAGATTATGTTTCTAGTAAATGAGTTATATGAGTTATGTTATTATCCATGTCTAATGTAGTGAATTATAGATGTGTTGATTGAATATGATATTTGATCCTTCAAGGGCAATTTCCCGCCAAATTTTTCGCAAAACGGGTTTCGGTCCATGACCTAACAACTCTTTTGGATTTTGGGTTGAGTGAAGAGTCGCCATCTAACGAATAAGGCGCGTTAGGGCACATATATAACCTAACTAATTCTAAATACAAGTCTAAGAACCAGAGATCGGTTAAGGGTTCAAATTACCTCAAGGGGAAGGTGTTAAGCATCCCTCGAGGTCCACAAAGGTGGGTCCCGGCTGTATCTCATGCAATTTATGTGGGGGTTAAATTTACAATTAAGGTCACTTCTTTTATTTATTATTTAATTAAGCATGCTTACTAGGTGATAATAATATTAAACAATTAATACTAATAAAAATTAAGAGAATAAGCGAGAAAATAGAAAGTAGACAAATAGATATGGAAAAATCATTTTTATTTATTAAACTACCCCAAGCAATTATAATTATAAACTAATAAAAAGGAAAAAAGAGAAAGGGAGACTCCAAAATCTAAACAAACACCCTTCTACGGATCAACGCTCGACTTATTATTCGGTAGGCTTATTATACGGAAAGACAAAACCAATGTTTGTCGTTTTAAGCTCGAGTCGCTTTTCATCATATCCGTTAAAGGGCCTAACTACCCCTACCCACCCTCCGCATGCATAACGTCCTAGAGGGTTCCTAGCGTCCCCGCTTAATGTCCAAGAGGCATTGGACTACTATTAGGGGTAGTTTTAGACAAAAATAAAATACAGGCTCTTAATTAGGGCCTCTAATTATCAGGCAAAGCACATTGGACAACAATTAGAATGTAAAATCTCATATTGGCCTCTAGATTTTAATTTATTAGCATGCTAGGAAACAAACATAATTAGTAAAATGTCTCATGCTAAGTGTGTGCACATAAACAAACATATAAATAGGCATTATAACACTAATTAATGCTTAAATTAATGGAGCAGAATAATGATCACATATGCAGAAATAATTTATTAATTAGGTTTAGGTGGCAAAACAGTTAATTATGATGCAAACATTAATTATTTTGGGTGCAGAATTTAATCAGAACAACAAATATTCAAAATGGCAAAAGCTAAACAGATTGTAGAAATTATTTATTTATCAACCGACAGAGAAATATTTCAGCTTTAACAGAGCAGAAAATAGTCATACATAAATAAATTACTCCGTTATAATATGCTAGAATATATTTTAATCTGATTAATATATAAATTTTATTAAGTCCAATGGGCATGATTTCTAGGTAGTCAACATATATCATCACAATATTTTTTTTAAAAAACAGATTTTGAACTAGCAACATTTTATGAGCACGATTTCCCATTACAAGAAAATGGTGAATTACATGGAGATTTTCTTGGGGATTGGTATGAAAATTTGCAGGAAAATAAGTTTCATGCGGATTTTCATACCAATTCCTAAGAAAATCCCCATGTAATTCACACATTTCCTATAGTGTCCTATTCACTCAAGATTCTGAAACTTATTAACACTGACGTGCATTAAAATTTGATTAATTACTGTGCAGAAGTTCATAGGAATCTGGTCTATTAAATTGACAAATCAACATGCTCCAACTATTTAAATATACTTAATTAACATGCTAAATTTATTAAAAGTCTAATTGATTAACATGTTAAACTTATACATTCAAGCCTATAGACATGCTTACTATGTGAATTCGTACTGAAATTAAGTGAAGCTCAAATATCAACAACGGCCAATATGCATTCAAATAGCTCAAGTTTATTCCTTGTAGCATGCTTAAAAAATTATGAAGGGCTTAACTGCATGATTTCCTACGCCTGAATTATTTATTTAAATACTATAAACATTGCATCTAACCTTACTCCAGAACTAATAAACATTAAGTATACAAATTCAACATGTTGACAATTTCGCATGTTATAGACAAAGATCCCTACATAGAGAACAAGAATATTGTCACATAAGCACATTTCCATATTTTAGCATGGGGACAAAGCTTAATTTATTACATGCTGACTAATTTCCGATCCGAATAGCACGAAGTTCTTAGACAAACAACTGCTTGATTTTAGATCAGTTATTTAAGAGACATTATAACTTATAATTTATCCGGTTTTCAGGTTAATATAGATAAATCATATTCGACATTCACAAATAGTAAAATAAACACAAAGGAAAAAAAATTAGCACGTAATTTCCCTTCACCCTAGACGATCCCCCTAGTAATTTCATATATGGAGAGTTAGAGTTTATACAATATTACAAAACCGAATAAAGTAAAACCGCACTTCAAATGAACAATTTCAAAGTTAACTTAAAAGTTAAATTCCATCCGATATCACTTAGCATGGCCACTCTCCGTGTCTTGAACTTTATGTTCAAACCATGTTAAACCAAAACAATATGCGACAAACACATATAAATATATCCAAGGGATAAGATTATCTAAGAAATAAATTATATGGGCGGAATCATAATGTATATTCAAGGAAGACACACGAAATTCAAACAACTCATAGAAAATACATCATAACACATAGGGAAAGAAAGGATAAGAAAACTGACCCAGATGCTTCCTTTAGTTGTTATAACGATTGAATTTCTGATAGATAAATAATACTAATGCAAGACATGAAAATTACATTGATCAAAGGAACTAACCAGTTAAGCAGCACAATTATTTAGCAAACAAACTTGAATTTGAACTGAGTTAGAACAGTCCACCAAAACACAAGAGCCTCTTCAAAATATGAAAAACTATTCTTTTTTGTTTTAAACTAAAGAGTATAAGAGAGTATTCTATTCTTGTTAGAGTGGTTAAGCGTGTTCAAACATGAGAAAAGAAGAATAAGACGCCTCTTTTATAAACTAGATGAGAGGTGCAAAATTAAAGGAAAGGAAATATTTAGGGGTCAATTAAAATTAATTTCTTTAATCACGAGGGGAGCACAGTCAGTCTTTATTATTTTTTAGCTCAACCAAATATAACTTTACTAAAATACAACAGGTTAGAATCAATTCAACTTAAATTAAGGCAACTATGATCAATTAACAGACAAATAAATATGCAAAAATCAAGTAAGACAAGTAATAATCGCTAAAGGAAAGAGAATAATTACCTCTTACAGTCAAATGTCAATATCCACGTATCAGTGAATTTACCATGTAACCGGAGTAATTAAAGAGCTGTCCTAAACTTAAATACGGGAAGAACACTAAAATAAACATGGAAGACAAATCAAACAAGCATGACCATAAATACTAATTTACTAACAGTTATTCAATAATAACAAGGAATCAAATATATAAAATCTTTCCATAAATAAGCTCCATAATCAATTTAATCTATGCCATAATTAATCTAGAATTTAGTCAAATCACTTCCAGAAACAAGTAATTAAAGGGGGGGCCTTGTGAAACAAATTGTAAGAACTCAATAAGTAATCAGTAATCAAAAGTCAATTTTGGTTGTTATCAGGATGAGAGAATTAGCTAGGGTATACGTGTTCCCCACAAGCTCATAACGCAGTAATCCTAGTAATAGCAATGCTTTCCTAGTGTACTACATGCAAAGTGATAAGTTAGGTATCTCTAAATCCTTGGTCCAGCATCTAGAGAATTTCACTCCGCACCTTGGTCCGGCTACGTGTTTATAATTTACTAACCCTTACCTTAACCTCATATTAGACATCACATCGATGTTTGGCGTAGTTATTACTTCACACCAAACGACACTAGCCTATTAGATAGTATCACACTAAATCTATGTTAATAATTCTTTTCTTGTTGATTACCTCCTTGGTCCGGCAAGTAGCAACAAGGCGAGTTCTAACGTTTGCAACCGCTAAAAAGACTTCTAAACGAAAGAATTATCAATGCATGCACCACACTATTCAAAAATTGCTTATTTACTATTCATACTTTGTTATTCGCTCATTGTTCCCACAACCCTAGTTGTGGAGTTTAGTTACCCATAATCATATGAACACAATTCATTGTTTTAGATGAAAGAATTATGAAGTTACGTAAGAAGAATAATAAACCCAGAAATTCAACTTTAATTGCAACACCCAAATCTTCCAAAACGATCTTAGGAAAGTTTGTTCAAGCACGAGTCTTCATTCCACGAGATTGACTCACGGACCGTCAATGGATCTACGGTCCGTGAGTCCCTTCCGTCAGCCAGGACATAAAAAATATTTTAGCTTCCAAAAATCAGCTTCTCTGATGCAAACGACGGAAATGCAATACGGACCGTAGATTGATCTATGGTCCGTCAATCCCTCTCCGTAGCTCCACACTTAGAATCTTCAAAAATCAGGTAGTGGAACCCTCGCAATATCAATCTACAGATCAACAGTATGGTCCGTAGATCAATCTATGGACCGTCAATGGTCACCGTGGTTCCACACTTGGTCAGATTTCCCTGATTTGCCTTCCATGTGTTGCCTGCTGATCTACGACCACCATCTACAGAGCGTCCATGAACCTACGGTCCGTAGATAACCTCCGTAGATGCCCTTTTCTGCATTTTTTTCAGTTGTCTCTTTACTTCCGCGCCCGAACATCCATCCTGCAAAATATGATACAAACACATAAAAACCAATACAAAATTGGCCCTAGACACACACAACTTGTAAGTGAAATGTATTAGAAATACCGTAAACTCACGGTATATCAACACCCTCAACATAAATTCGTTGCTTGTCCTCAAGCGACGCACTAAGACTCTAAACGACACTTGTATAGAAGCAAGCTTTTCAAGCACAAGCAATCACATGACTCTCTATCTCACTCACTTTTCGGGTGCAAAATTTGTTCTCCTAGACTCGACAGGCTAATTCATGCGGATCAAACCATGACAACGATCGACCAACCAACACACAACATACACTGTTTCACTATCACCAAAGTACCAAATTTCCGAAAATGTAACTAGTACCCTTACTTCAAACGAAATCCATTTTCTTTCACACAATGACTATGAATTTGAGTACAAGGATTCAATCAACACTCATACTCAGAAATAACTTCAAGTACAGTCAGTGCTCAGTACCATAGACTTGCCCTTATTTTCATTGCTTATACTGTCCAAACTAGACTCTAGGATCACTATAGGACTTTATTGGCTTGTAACGTAGGCTCAGGCGCAGGTGTGGTACATTTGGGTGCTGTTTAGTGACTTTCTGCCGTACTTCTTAGTGACTTTCTTCCCTCCTTGACATTATACTAGGCTTTCAACCTCTTTTTGCCCTATTTTTGCCATCCTACCGTTGTACCTTCTTTCCCTTGATTTTCTTCAACCATGGATGTGTCTTTAGTCT
>NW_006239042.1:795533-817675 GCF_000226075.1 Solanum tuberosum
TTCCTCTCTTTTTCAACATCAAAACTCTATTTATACCCATGTTTCTTTCGGTTTCCTCTTTCATAGCCACCCTCAATTTATGGATTTTCCATTGGTTGAGCTGCACAATACCCGATGTCGGGTTAGGGCCAAGATTTGAAGTTACTTTTTACATTAGCCACCCTCAACTTAGGCTTTTGGCTTAAGTCGAGGTGCACATGTACAAGGAGGGACCGGGTCCAACATAGTCGATTATGGGAAGGTGAGTTCGGGGTTTAGAAAGAAATGGTCTAATTTTAGGCTCAAAGCATTTGGATCAAAGGGAGCATTTATTTCATTTGGTTGGATCCTTTTTTTAGGAAAATTGTGGACTTATCAGAAGAAAGGCCTATGATCACTTCCTAGCCTCTAGACTGAATTGTCTTAGCAGGACTAACCGAGCAAGTTCTAGTTTTTAACAAAAACTATTTGAAAAATCAACTATTCTCACACACTCTTGGCACATAGTTTCATTATTAGATGATCAGATTACCCAGTTCAAGTTGATTCATTATCATGTCAAACTCAGAGCCAACACATTCAACTTGTATTATGGTTGCATATTTGACTTCATGAGGTGAATTAGTGAACATGTGTGCTATACTTTTGATGATATGGCTCTTTATTGATTAATTGTGTTGAGCTTGTTGCATGGAGAAGGTAGTTCCTCCTAAGATGATATGAAATGCTAAGTTGTGTTCATATTGGGTTGTAGATGTAGTTCCTACTTCCTTCTGATTGCATTGATTATGTTTTGAAGTGGATTGATGTTCCTCTTTTTTTTTTGGTGCCTTGTTTAGGATGTGGCATGTTGTTGGGCAGTTAGTCTTGAGTCGTTAATTTCCCTATGTTTTTAAAGTGTCATTCGAGGACGAATGTTCCTAAGGGGGTGATAATGTGACACTCCGGAAAATGCTAGGTTAAACTAGAGCCTAACGACGGGATGAACGTCTTGAAATAGGAGTATAGGGGTCAAGCCATGGGACTAGTGCCAAGGAGGAAGGGGTCAAGGCAGCCCCTAGCCATTGGCTACTACCCCAGCCTTCATTAGAAGGACCACGAGTCGTGGTCCTCACCACGGCTCGTGAAGGTGGGTGTGGCCATGCCTTGGCAATGGAAATTTGGCCTACAACTTCCCTAGCCACTACCTCAACTTCACAGCCATCACCACGGTCTGTGCTCTTGACCATGAACCAACTGAGGCTCTCGTGAAATTGCCTTAGACAAATGGCCAAGTTGACCTCAAAGTTGCAAGGCCACTGCCTCAAACTCCATGGGCGTGACCGCGAGTCGTGGTCCACTTCACGAGCCTTAAAGAGGCACATGGAGATGACTTGGGCAAGCAATTGTGAGAGACATTTGTGGAGGCCTATGCCTCATCTTCACGAGCAAGACCACGATCCGTGGTCCTTTCTATGGGCCGTGAAGATGGGCGTGACACTTGGGTGGGATCATTTAACGAAGGTCATTTAAGTCCTTTCCTATTTTTGTCCAAAATAAGTGAGGGGTGTTTTGGGCATTTTAAGGGTGGGGGGTATATATGGTTTTAAGTCATTTTTCATCTATCTTCAAGACCTAACTCAAACTCCCAAAATAAATTCCCCAATCCTCTCTTTTCTCACTAAGAAGTTCCTCCATTTAATAGCAAAGAAGAAGGTCAAGGTTAGGGTTCAAGTTCCAAACTCTTCACTCCAATTTTGTGGGAAAGCTTCGATTAAGGTATGGGAAATTGATTCATGGAATACTTTCCTCCATGAAACCCTCTCAACTGAATTTTGAAAATGGGTTTTATTGTTCAAATTCTAGGGTTTTCATTCTAGTCATGGGTTCTTCCTAAAAACGTTTTCATTATGTTATTTGATGTATATTATGGATGATTTGACGTTTTAATTGTGATTTTATAGTAAAACTTCCCATGAACCCATGAACTACCCCATGACCCCAATTTCATGAATTTCCATGAAGTTATATATGCAAGGTGATTTCTATTATGTATTGTGTTTATGTTAATTTGGTTATGAAATCTTGTCTTATTTATGTTGATGATAGTATATCCTAAATGTAAGTGTGAGACTTGTTTAATGACCTTGCAAGGGGTAAATTGTTCAGGATTGTTAATTGTTATTAATGAACTTATGAACTCACTTGAAAGGTGAGAATCCTATCGCTATTATGTGAATTGAGGTGTTGTTAGAAGACTATTTTCCCCTATCCTTACACATGTTTTTGTATAAATTGTCTAGGATGATGTTGTTGTGTTGATTGAGGGGCTAGTTCTCATAAAAACACTATGAATAATGAGGTGAAAGTTACTCACCCTAATAAGATCATTCTAAGGTGAAAGGTAGTTCTCACTTAAATGAATCTATGGGCTATTTAGTGAGTTGTAGTGAACGAAGGGTAAAGTATGCCTTCACACATGTAGATACAATTCCATACTAATTATGTATAATTCAGAAATAATGCTTAGTACTGAGTGGATATGGACAATGAGGAAAAGGCCCCTCCGCTAATGCATTAGGTTGGGTCATCTATAGTAAAGTCATGAGATGGAAGCTCCTCCGCTAATGCAATAGGTTGGATTTCTAGTAGCAATCTCCCTATCCCATAAATATGTGCAAAACATAGGACTTAGCTAGTGGATCGACTTAGAAGAAAAATATGATTAGTTGTGCCTCGGCAAGTAAGAACCCCTTATTTTGGTATGGGGTTATATGACACCGGATTCCATGTTGCTCATATGGTCTATGTCGGTTATGGCTAATATTCCCAAATGAAAATAAGATAATGAATTTGATAGGAACTATACTATGACTTCTTAATGGGTTTACTTGGTAGGAGTGGGGGTATGGGACTTCACTCTTACATTGCACAAGGAGACTTGTTAGGATGTTGTGGAATGGTTTCCTTATGGTATGATAAGATATGACTAGATGACTTCTTTATGTTTAGTTCTGGAACTTGTATAATTCCGTATTTATGACTTCGGATTATGGTAAGCTTGAAGATTATGGTGATGAATGTGTGGCTTCAAGGAATGCTTAGTAAGGTTTGTATTATGGGATGCCAACCATACATTGCACACGCATTCTTAGAGGTTTCTATGGTATTGATATTACTATGTTATGAGTGTATTGTGATTATAACTTGTCTTCTATGTTTGAAAGTGCATATTGGCTTTCCAAACCTGATAAATGCATACTTCCAAGAAAAATGTCCTATTTAGCATATTTAAATGTGTTTATGCATGTGTCCATACTTAGTGAATAATTTTGCTAACCCCTTCTTTTCTACATTCTACGAATATAGGTCCCGGACCTTGAATCATCACTTCTTTCTTCAAAGTAATGCTTGGGTCGACTATTCCCTAAGTTTTGGTGAGTCCTCCAGTTCGAGGACTAGATCTTTTTTTCAATCTTAGTTTTAGTCGTACTTTATTATGTTAAGAGTTTCATTGATGTAAAGGGCTAAGTCCCTAATTTCGTACTCCTATGTTGAGATGGTTTTTAAAGAGACAAGTCTAGTATTTCCATAACTCTTTATATATGGAATTCGAAGTTTGTTTTCTGTTTAGAAAAGTTTTAATTTTCCGCATTATTTCTTATGACATTATCTGTATGATTATGCTAAGGGCTTGTATGCGACCCCCTTCGGGGTCAACTATGCCATGTTCATCTAGGGTCTAACCTCGGGTCGTGACAGCCGTTTGGGCCCCCAAATTACCTGGAGGTCTTATAAAACTCAGTGAGGTAAGTGAGCACTCGGTGTGTCACCGAGTGGTTCGGTGAGGAAAAATAACATCGCTGAAAGGGAGCGAACTGAACGATTTTAAAAGGCCAAATGTTTAAACATCAAATTCTTTCATATTCTCTCATTTTTAACCTTAATACAATCATACCCGCACTTTAAATTTCCTATATTTTTGCATTTTCTTGCTTTTTGGTCGTTTATTCTATGTTTGGAGTTGGAATTCTTTGCCGCCTATCATTTCAAATTGTATTTTGGCATTAAGTTGGTTTTCCAAAACCCAAATTCGTAAATAGGGGTTAAACTCAAATGCTTTGTTATAGATTGTTTTGATGTGTGATGGGCCTCTATGAAATCGTAGATGTGTGCTTGTGTGCCTTTTTTAGTTTTGATATCATGCCTAAATTGCCTAAATTGTTCACATCCTAAATTTCGTGCTTTAAAATTGCTCATAATCTTGTGGGTTGTGCTTAATTGTTGATTGAGTCTAGCCTGGTGAAGTCTGAGTAACCCATTTGACGTCATTCTTAAACGCTAAAGTCATCCAATGGCCAATTTTTTCCAAACCGGGGGAAGTCTGAGTACCTCGGTGGTATGGGTCTATGCTTAATTTAAAATGTGTGTTGTTTGATTTTGTTTCCGGGGGCTGCGGGGTTGATTTTTGAAGTTGGAGTTGAGAATGGTCACATTGGGCAGTTTGGTGAGCTGGGTCGAGCTCCCTGAAGCACTCGGCGGTTCGCCGAAATCACCCTTGATCGTCATTAATTTCATGGGTTTGTTTAGTTTGGTTCTGTAACTTTCGGCGAGAAGCCGGAGCTCACCGAGTTCACTTGGTGACTCGCCGAAAGTCTCCTTTGATTACCCTTTCTACGCCTCTAACCCCTAAAATGCACTGTGATGCTTCTCATGACCAACGGCACTAATCTACGGTATGAGTGTCTACGATCGTCGGTAGTATAATAACCCAACTAAAGGTTGGGGTCGCGTCCCAAGGGATTGGTTTTGAGAATTTATAGAAAAATACAATTTAGCTCTAACTAGTCATAGCTAAAGAAACTAAGGATTAAAAACATAGTAAATTAAAGGTAGCGACACAAAAGTGTCAAATATCGATTGGGGGTTTTGTCACAACTAGTAAAAACAACAAAAATTAACAAGAAAATCAAGTATGGGGAAATGTTCTAGGGGTGTGACCGCAATACAAGTTGAGATAAATCATTGGGTACATGCTTTCAATAGGAAATTTGTAAAAAATAAAGGGTTTTGTGTTAGGACATCAAGGTACGACCACCAAGGCCCAACCATGGGTCCTTGAGAATGACCCTAGGAAACTTTCTGGGCAGTGACCAATGAAGGGGGACCTATGCCCTGTTGGTCCACCCACACCTCGTGGGAGAGGGGTTGAGGGTTAGGATCCTAGAAACAGGCCACACACACCCACCCACAGTTCACTAGCATGCCACGTGGGTCGATCCACGGACCGTGGTCGTGGGGTTGTAGGTGGTCACCTGTAGACTATTTTGAGGATTTAGTTAGGGGCATTTTGGGGTTTTCTAGTTTTAAAAAATATTACATGATGTCGATTTACTCTAATTTATACTAACTATATAATGATTTTAGACCCCTAAATTTAGTCATCTTCCTCATTATTCCAAAAACCTAAATCAAAACAAACTCTTAACCAAAAATTCTCTATCTAGAACTTCAAGGAAGAAGAAGAAAGAAGTTGGAGCTAGGGTTCAAGGATCAAGGTTTTCATCTCAAATTCATTGGGTTTCATTGCTAAGGTATGGAAACGCTTTGTCACGACCTAAGGGTAACCCCTAGACATAAAATGGAAAATAGGACCCTCAAAGGCACCATGGAAACCACCTAGCATATCATAGCATAAGTAAAGAACAAGAGAGAGTAAAGACACAATTCTAGTCTTAAGAAGTTTTTCATAAAGACATGCAGAAATCTAGACTTGTCTCAATTAGCCATCTATTAAAATCGAAACATCAAATAGGGTCACAGCCCTTTCAACATAATCCTAAAATTAAAGTACAAGAAAGGAAACTAGACAATCATCATCCATCCTCGAACACATGAGGACTCACCACAAAAAGGAGAATAGTCGATCCAAGCTTTGACCAAGAAGGAGATCACTTTAAGAAGCGAAGTCTACACTTATGAAAAAATGTAGAAAATATGGATTAGTACAAAAATGCACTAAGTATGATAGCCACGCAAGAAATCATTAAAAACATGCTAAAAAGTACATTTTGGTTGAAAACCATGCATTTTACGAAGTTTGGAACTCATCATTAATTAATTGGAAATCATAAGTCATAAACCATATTGTCATGCATAGATCATCATATCGTAATAGCGACATATCATAAGAACTCTCAAAGTCTACTTGTGCAATGCATGAGTAATATCCCATATTCTTACCCATACTATGTAAAGCTTCTTGAGTAGCTATGGTCTATAAATTATATTCTTGTCCATATTAACAAATTAGGGAATAAGCCTTAACCGACATAGACCATGTGAGCTAACATGGAATCCGGTGTCTACCCCACACCGAAAAGGGGTGCCTTACTAGCTTAAGGTAGAACTATACTCTTAGCTTGGGTCGATCCACTAGCTAAAGACGTATGAGGGCACATAGTTATGGAATAAGGGGATTGCTAATAGAAACTCAACCTCAACTAACGGAAGAGTTTCCATCCCAAGAGATTACTATTAGGAAAACCACCCTAAACTAACGGAAGAGCTCCCATCTCATGTCAATATCCACTTGGTGCTAAGCATTGATTCCCATATTTTACATATTAAGTCTTGACTTAAGTTCATAATCATGGAAGAATGTCTTGACACTCCATCTAACATTATCATACTATAATCCTAGATTCATTAGCTGAGACTATTCTCCAAACCTTCAAATCCCTACATGTGACAAACCTTTTACATCATATCATATCATATTCATACGTAATTGTACACGTAAGGATCAACATCCAACAACACAATAACTAGATTATAACATATTCACTTTACTCTTTAAAGTTTTCATAAAGCATATTTATAAATCTAATAGTCATACATAATTCACATACCATGCCTTTTAAGGCCACAATCCATCAACATATCTAGAATTACTACATTAGATATGAATGATAACATGATTCAAGTAACCCAACTATAGCAAGCATAATCTCATATCATCCTTCTAAAATCAACAAATCACATCATAAGATCCAAATTTGGGAAATTGGGAATTTCAGGGGTTCTTGGGGGAATTCATCATTAATCATCAATTCAATCATAATCCATCATAAACCAACCATTAAAAACGTTATTGAAAAGATCCCAAAAGATTGAAGTCAAACCCTAACTTTGGGGAAATCACTAGTTTTGAAATTGAAATTGGAGAGACTCATTGGATGGAAATTATCTACGGATGAAATAATACCATACCTTAGTAATGATTCTTCAAAGAATTTGAGTGAAATACCCTGGATTTTCCTCTTCTTCTTCCTTGAGTTGTAGAGAGAATTTTGTGTAGAAGATGAACTTTGGGGTTTTGATTTCGGTATTTGGAAAATATGAAGTAATTTGGTGTATTTGGACATAAAATGCCTTAGATAGTTGCATAAATATAATACAAAACAACCTCACTTTGATAGGGTTTAAAAGGGAACTTCCCAAAATACCACCCTCATTTAAGTCACCTGCCCATGGACCATGAGGGGCCCCACAAGATGTGGTCCCATCTGTGGTCTTGAGGCAGTGGCTTGGCACATTGTGCCTTTAGCCCTCAAGCCCAAGGTAATCCCACGAGGGGATCCACGAGCCGTGGAGTTAGCCACGAGTCGTGGTCCCTCTCGTGGACCTTGAGGTAGTGGCTAGGCCACATTCTTACCACCCTCACATCCCTAACTCTCATGCATGAGCCTTCTCACGAGTTGTGGTCTTCACCACGGGCCGTGAAATGGCTCGTGAAGGAGACCCTATTTTGGGAAGTTTTAGGGAGCTCACTGCCTAGGCTACCACGGACAACACCACAAGACGTGGTCCCCCCCACAAGTCGTGGTGGTGGTCATGGTCATTAGGGAAATTTCTAGGGGAGAGTGGACTACTTTGGTCCTCTCCCTTGGCCCTTGCGCTTAACTCTAGATGTTAAGCTCACGTTTACCTCTAGTTTAGCCTACTATTTTCCGAGATGTTACAATATCTCCCCATTAGAAATATTCGTCCTTGAATGATGATATAGACAACTTCCGGAAGTAAAGAGTCAATACTATCAACCCATCATGATAGCAACATATAAAATAATGCACAATTCAAAGGAGGAAACATCAACTCCATCTCAAGACATAATCAATGCAATACAAGGAAGTAGGAACCACATCTGTCAACCCAAAGTGCATGAAACTCAATATTTCACATATTCATAGGAGGATCTACCTTCTCCAATGAAAATAAAGCTCAACACCATGTCATGGAGCGAATATGCAATTACTCTCAAAGCATACTGAAGCATGTTCATCAACTCATCTCATGAAGTTAAATAAGCAACTCATACTATATTCACAACAACATGAGGAACATAAATCATGAAAACTCATTTTCTTACTAAACATGAATTTCATCAAGAACATGCATAACATAAGGAAATCATGGAAAAGCTTACATACACACAATACCTCTAAAACACTCAAACTCAAGAAGAACTAATTACCTCAAGCTTGAATAGGAGAAGAAGGAAAGAGATGAGCATATCGAGACTTCATATCGGCCTCGGCCACCCAAGTAGCACCTTCAACTAGATTATTTCTCCATAAAACATTAATGGAATCTATTTCCTCTTTTCTTAATCTATTGACTTGCTGGTCTAGGATTTCTGCTAGAACATCTTCATATGAAAGATTTTCGTCAACTCCCAACCCTTCTAAGGGAATAATGGATACCGGATCTCCAATACACTTTTTAAGCATAGAAACATGAAATACCGGATGAACCGGGGCCAATTCATTTGGCAATTCTAACTCATAGGAAAATTTCCCAATACTCTTCAATATTTGGTATGGGCCCACATACTGGGGACTAAGTTTCCCTTTCTTACAGAATCTCATCACACCTTTCATAGGTGATATTATCAAGTAGACTCAATCATTAACTTCGAATTCTAATTCCCTTCTTTTAACTTCGGCATAAGACTTTTTCGGACTTTGGGCCGTTCTCTACCTCTGTCTAATAAGCCTAACTTTCTCAATAGCCTCATAAGTCGATTCGGGACAAATAAGAGCAATATCACCTACCTAAAACCAACTAACCATAGACCTACATATCCTACTATTCAAGGCTTCAAAAGGATCCATACCAATATTTGAGTGGTGACTATTATTATAGAAAAACTCTATTAATGGCAAGTGGTAATCCCAATTGCCTTTAAAATCTATAACACGTTCCCTCACATGTCCTCTAAAGTTTGAATGATGCGTTCCTATTGACCATCCGTTTGAGGGTGGAAAGTGGTGCTAAGATTCACCTTAGTACCAAGCCCTTTTTGGAAAGACTTCCAAAGTGTGAGGTATATAGAGTACCCGTATCCGAAAAAATAGATAAAGGAACTCCATGTAACTTCACTATCTCACTTGTATACAAATTGGCATAGTCTTCCGCCGAATGAGAAACCTTGACCGGAATAAAGTGGGCAAATTTTGTCATCCTATGTATAATGACCCATACAGAATCATGTTGCCTTTGGGTACGAGGCAAACCCACAACAAAATCCATATCCACCTCTTCCCACTTCCAAGTGGGAATTGGTGTATCTTACAAAAAGCCTCCCGGTCTTTGGTGTTCAACCTTACCTTGTTGACAATTAGAACATTTGGCTACAAATCCCGCAATATCCTTCTTCATACAATTCCACCAATAGACTTCCCGTAGATCACAGTACATCTTGGTGTCTCCCTGATGAATTAAATACCGAGAACTATGAGCTTCTTTTAAATTTTTCTCTCTCAAACCATCAACATCCGGAACACATAATCGACCTTGGTACCTAAGTACCCCATCTCCCCCTTGGGAGAAAGCCTCAACGGACTTCTTGAGTAACAACTCTTTCAACTCAACCTATAAATAATCAATATCATGTTTAGACTTCACATCCACCACAAAGGATGATTCAAAGCCATTATGAAGCATCAAAGCACCTTTGGTGGAATCCACTAGTTGGACATCTAGTCGGGCCATTCTATGCACATCACCAACTAACTCTTTCTTTTCATCTTCTATATGAGTCACACTACCCATGGACAATCTACTAAGTGCATCCGCTACAACATTAGCTTTGTCGGGGTGGTAAAGGACACTCATGTCATAATCCTTCAAAAGTTCTTACCGCCTTCATTGTCGGATATTCAAGTCCTTTTGACTAAACACATATTGAAGAATTTTGTGATCAGTGAAAACATCAAGTTGGACACCATACAAGTAGTGTATGCATATTTTCAAAGCAAACACAACTGCCGCTAATTCAAGTTCACGGGTCGGATAATTCTTCTCATGTACTTTAAGTTGCCTTGAAGTATAGGCAATACCTTACCATGTTGCATAAGTCTGCATCCCAACCCAACTCTAGAGGTGTCACACTATACAACAAAACCATTTATACCCTCCAGTAAGGTCAACACCGGAGCGGTAGTAAGTCTATCTTTCAACTCTTGGAAGCTTTTCTCACAAGCTTCCGACCACTCAAACTAAGCCTTCTTTTGAGTCAAAGTTGTTAACGGAGAAGCAATGGCAGAAAAACCCTCGATAAACCTCTTATAGTAACCGACCAAACCCAAGAACCTTCTAATGTCGGAAGCAGTTAGAGGTCTAGGACAATCTTGACTTCATTTGTCTTCTTAGGATCTACCTCAATACCCTTGCTTGACACAATATGACCAAGGAAAGCTACAGACCTTAACTAATATTCACACTTAGTAAGCTTTGCAAAAAGTTGTTGGTCCTTAAGAACTTGAAACACAATTCTCAAATGGTCCACATGCTCATCCTCACTCCTTAAGTAGATCAAGATATCATACATAAACACAATCACAAACATATAAAGGTATTGTCTAAACACCCTATTCATCAAATCCATAAATGTCGCCGGGGCATTTGTTAATCCAAATGATATAACCACAAATTCATATTGACCATACGGGGTCCTAAATTTCGTCTTGGGAATATCATCCCCTCTCACCCCTAGTTGGTGATAACCCGAACGAAGATTAATTTTGGATAAACAGCTAGCCCCTCGAAGTTGATCAAACAGGTCATCAATTCTAGGAAGGGGATATTTATTCTTGATGGTCACTCTATTCAATTGATGATAATCAATGCATATTCTAAGAGACATGTCCTTCTTTCTAACAAACAATACCAGAGCACCCCATGAAGAGATACTCGGATGAATAAAAACTTTATCTAGCAAATCCTTTAATTGTTCCTTCAACTCTTTCAACTCGTCCGGAGCCATTCTATACGGAGGATAGCAGATCTTTTTTCTAGCCTTGAGGCAAGAAACAAATTGACCTCTAGGGATATAATTTCCCCCCTTCAACTCTAAAATAGGCTCATTTGGAAATTGGAACTTAACTACCCTAGTCCTACAATCTATAAAGCCATAACATGCATGCAACCAATCCATACCCAAAATCACATCAAAGTCTCACATGTCAAACTCTACAAAATCCATAGTTGTAATATTATGGGACAACTAAATGGGACAACTTCTATAGACTCTTGTAGCCACTACCAAGTCACCATTTGGGGTAGAGACCGAAAAACTCTCTAGTAACACTTTTGGGAGTATCTCAAACTTCATAGCCACAAAAGGTGTCAGAAAGGACAAAGTAGAACCGGGATCTAACAAGGTCTATACATCAATAGAAAATGTTTTTTTAACATACTGGTCACCACATATGGGGAGCTATTTTGGTCACCTCGGGATTAGAGAGCATTAAAGCGGTTTTGCTTTTGAGCATTGAGTTTGAACCGCTTGGAGGAGCTTGTTTATCCTCTTTTCCTATGGTCGTAAGCCTAGGACAATCTCTCATCTTGAGGCCAATATTCCCACAATTAAAACACCCATCGGTGCCAACTATGCACTTACTATCATGCTTCCTAGGCCTAGCAACATAAGAACCACCACTATTACCTCCTTGAGGTTTAAGGTTGGAGACCCTATCAGTGTTGACCCTTGGGGGAGCACTAGAGGAGCTTTGGTTGGAGAACCTTTGTTTGAACCTTTTTCGACCTTGTCGATCGAACCTAGCATTGGATAAATTCCCTTAACCGGTTCTAGCATTTTTCATCTCCCTATTCTTGTCTTGGAGTTTCTCTTCCTCCATTTGTTTAGCATACACCATGAGACGTGAGATATCCATATTATTATGAAGCATTGCCGAACGATATTCTTTTCTCACCAATCTAGACACACCCATCAAATACCTACTCATCATATCCCTTGAATCCACTACCATAGCCGGAGCATACTTGGACAATTGAGTAAACTTTAGATAATTTTCTTGAACACTCATACCTCCTTCACGAAGCTTTGTGAATTCTTCCACCTTATCTTCCCTCATCTCTCGGGGAAAGAACCTTTCAAGGAATGCCGATTTTAACACTTCCCACTCTATTGGACCCGCTCCTACTGTCCTATTATTATTCCATTGAGTATACCATACTTGGGCCAAATTCTTTAATTGGTAGGAGCCTAACTCCACTTTTTCTACCAAAGTCACCCCCATGGCTTCATTTATCTTATAAACCTCTTCCAAAAACTCTTGTGGATCCTCTCCCACTTTGGAACCTAGAAACACGATAGGGTTCATCCTAAAAAAATCCTTCAATCTAGAAGACGCGGAATTCATATTAGGGTTCACATGCGGCCCAACATCTCAATTGGCTTGGGCCGTCATAGCTTGAGCCAATGTTTGAAAATCCGACCTAACATCCACATCCGTCATAGCCTGAGGATTAGTTGGAGCTTGGTTATCTTGAGAAGGAGCTCCTTAATTCACATTTTCCTCTTCCACCCTTATTGCATTAGCCCTTCGTGTATTCATTTCCTGAAGACACAAAAGAAGGATTAGGAGAGGGACTTTTATAGAGTTAAACTCTAAGGAATGACTTAAGAGTAATGAAAGAAGTGAAAATTCCTAATCATCTTATAGCCTATCACTTATAAATGCGGAGCGCTTCACACGCATGAACAAGACTCTATTAGACATTGCTTATGAGACATCAACCTAGAAACATTTTAAACTTTTTGCGCTGATTACCAACTTTTTCACGACCCAAGGGTACCCCCTAGACGTAACATGGCACATAGTACGTCGAAAGGCACCATGTAAGCCACTTAGCATATCATAACATAGGTAAAGAACAATAGAGCATAAAAACTCATTTCTATTCTTAAGAAATTTTTCATAAAAGCATGCGGAATTCTAGACTTGTCTCAATTAGCCATCTATTAAAATCCAAAAATAAAAAATAGGGTCACAACCCTTTCAACATAGTTCTCAAATGAAAGTACAAGAAAGGAAACTATAAGATCATCATCCATCCTCGAACACATGAGGACTCACCAAAAGCAAGGAGAATAATCAATCCAAGCTTTGACCAGGAAGGAGATCACTTCAAGAACCAGAGGCTACACTTAAGGACAAATGTAGAAAACATGGGTTAGTACAAAAATACACTAAGTATGATAGCCATGTAAGAAATCATTGAAAACATGGTAAAAAGGAAATTTTGGTTTAAAACCATGCATTTTACCAAGTATGGAACGCAACATTAATGCATTGGAAATCATAAGTCATAAACCATATTGTTATGCATAAAACATCATATCATAACATCGACATATCATAAGTACCCTCAAAGTCTACTTCTGCAATGCATGAGTAAGATTCCATACACCTACCCATACTAGGTAAAGCTTCTTGAGTAGTTATGGTCTATAAATCATATTCTTGTCCATATTAACATATTAGGGAATAAGCCTTAACTCACATAGACCATGTGAGCTAACTTGGAATCCGGTGTCTAACCCACACCAAAAAGGGGTGTCCTACTTACCTTAGGTAGAACCATACTTTTAGCTTAGGTGGATCCACGAGCTAAAGACCTATCAGGGCATATAGTTATGGGATAAGGGGATTGCTACTAGAAACCCAACCTCAACTAACGGAAGAGCTTTCATCCCAAGAGATTACTATTAGGAAAACACAACCTCAACTAACGGAAGAGCTCCCATCTTATATCAATATCGACTCAGTGCTAAGCATTGATTCCCACATTTTACATATTAAGTCTTCAGTGAAGTCCATAATCATGGAAGAATGTATTGATACTTCATCCAACATAATCATACTATAACTCCTAGATTCATTAGGTGAGACTAGTCTGCCAACCTTAGAATCCCTACATGTGACAAACCCTTCACATCATATCATATTCAAATGTATTTGTGCACCAAAGGATCATCATCCAACAACACAATAACTAGATTATAACATATTCCCTTTACTCTCAAAGTGTTCATAAATCATATTCATAAATTTCGTAGTCATTCATAATTCACATATCTAGCCTTTCAAGGAAGCAATCCATCAATACATCTTGAATTACTACATTAGATATCAGTGATAACATGATTCAAGTAACCCAACTATAGCAAGCATTATCTCGTATTATCCTTCTAAAATCAACAAATCATATCATAAGATCCAAATTTGGGAAATTAGGGATTTAATGGTTTTTGGTGAAATTCATCTTAAATCAAAAATAAATCATCAATTCAATAATAATCCATCATACACCAACCATTAACAAGAGTTTTGGAAAGAACCCACAAGATTGAAGTCAAACCCTAACTTTGGGGAAATCACTAGTTTTGAAATTGAATTTGGAGGGACTCCTTGGATGGAAATTATCCAAGGATGAAAGTCTACCATACCTTAGTGATAATTCTTCAAAGAATTTGAATGAAATGGCCTGGATTCTTCAAGCCGTAACTCGAACTTTACTCTTCTTCTTCCTTGAGTTCTAAAGATAGAAATTATGTCTAGAAGAAGAACTTTTGGGTTTTGACTTGGGTATTTGCAAAATTTGAAGTATTTGGGTGCATTTTGACTGAAAATGCCTTATTTAGTTTCATAAAAATAATACAAAACGACCTCACTTTGATAGGGCTTAAAAAGGAACTTCCCAAAATACCCCCTCATTTAAGTCACTTGTCCAGGGACCACAAGGGGCCCCACGAACTATAATCATGACCACGAGCCATGGTCCCATCCATGTTCTTGAGGCAGTGGGTTGGCACATTGTTCCTTTAGCCCTCAAGTCCAAGCCAATCCAACGAAGGGCTCCACGAGCTGTGGAGCTAGCCACAAGTCATGGTCCCTCTCGCGGACCTTGAGGCAGTGGCTAGGCCACTTGTTACGCCCCCTAAAACTAAATGACTAAGCTAGATCCAAAAGGGTAAACTAGTGGCCTAAATAGGGTTTAACGTAAATGTGAGAGTCATAAAATAACCCATAGTACTTAATAAAAGTGTAATTGGTTGTAGACATCAAGGCATGACCCCCCAAGGACCAACCAATGGGTCCTGTAGGAGGGTCATGAGGCAGCCCAAAAAGTTATCTACAGGCAGCCTCCCACGAAGGGTACCCACGATCCGTGAGTGGACCCACGCCTCGTAGGTGGGTGTCGTGGGTCGAGGATGGACCTCCCCTGCATCTCCCAACTCTCTGACCCAACACAAGAATTGTTAGCATGGCTCACGGACCTACCCATGGTCCGTGGGTGGGGTTTCGTGACTGAGTCCAGTAAGTTGGTCATTTTGTTTTAGTTGGAGTTATGGGAGGGTCTTAGAGTTAATTAATTAATTAAGTAGGGTCGTTAATACTAATTAAAACTAACTATATAAACCTAATAGACACGTAAAACCAACTCAATTAGTTCATTCATTCAAGATCCTAAAACAAACTATTTCCCTCCCAAATAATTTTCTCTCGAAAACCTCAATTGAAGAAGAAGAAGGAGGCCAAGTCTAGGACTCAAGATCAAGAACCCATCTTTTCTACCCAATTCGTGTTGAATTTTCAATTAATTTATGGTAATCTTGATCTATGGAATGCTTTCTTCCATGGATCCCTTAAACTCTCCAATTTCAAAGTAGGAAAAGTCTCCAAAGACCTAGGGTTTTCTTCAAATCATGGATTCTTCCTCAAATTGTTTTCAATAGTTTAATTGTCTTATATTATGGTTTCATTACTGTTTTTAAGATGTTTTTATAATAAATTCTCCATGAATCCATGATGTCCTCCTAACCCTAAATTTATGACTCCAATGTGGGTGAATTGTAGTAAGGTCAATTGTATTGAATTGATCTTATTGTAATGTGGTTTCTTGATCATATGATTATCCATGTTGAATGTAGTAACACTATATTGAGTGGGAGAATGTGATCCTTGATCCAAGATGGGTAACACATGAGAAATTTGCCAAATTTTGGACAATATGTATATGCACTTTATGAACATGATTATAACCTAATTATCGTGTTAATTGAAAGTCATTCTCTTAAACACATAATGATCATGATGTGAAAGTTCTTCTCACTATGTTAGGGTTCTAAGGTTGAAAGTCCATTCTCACCTATTGAACCAATGAGATATTATTATGAATTCTGTTGAAAGGAGGGTAAGATACTCCTTCATGTTTGTAAATTAAATTCAAAGACTAAATATGTAATTGTGGGAAGTAATGCTTAGCACCGAGTGTATATTGAATATGAGATGGAAATACCCCCGTGAGCAAGGATGGATTTCTATAATATATCTCATGAGATGGAAGCTCCCCCGCTGGAAATGGTGGGTTTCTAGTAACAATCGATGTATCCCATAACTATGTGTCCTCATAGGTCTTTATCTAGTGGATCCACCTAAAAGCTAATACATTTAGTTCTACCTTAGGCAAGTAGGGCACCTCTTTTGGGTGTGGGGCATGACACTGTATTCCATGTTTAGCTCACATGGTCTATGTCGGTTAGGGCTTATTCCCAAAGTAATAATGAAGGTAAGTATTAACTATGTTTTCTTAAGGAGTTTTACTTAGCATGGGTAGGATTATGGGATCTTACTTATGCATGGCACAAGTAGACTTTGAGAGTATTCATAGTGGGTTCCTATTATGATGTGATGACTTATACATTGATTACGCTTATGACTTATGCTTTTTTACTAATTTTCATGATGGTTCTCAAACTTTATAAAAATGCATACTCTTCAACTAAATTGTCCTTTTTAAGCATATTTTCATGATTTTTGTGCATGATTATCATACTTAGTGCATTCTTGTACTAACCCATATTTCTTCTATTCTTTTCACAAAGTGTAGGTTCCGTCATTTGAGGTGATTGTCCCTACTAGTCAAAGCTTGGATTTATTATCTCCAAAGCTTGTGCTACGTCCTCATGGATCCGAGGACAAGTGTTAATTTATTGTTCCATTTCTTTCATTGTAATAGACATTTTTTTCATTTACTATTGTAAGGGTTTTGTGCCTATCATTTTGAAACTCCAATTGTAGTAGATGGCTATATGATGTCTAGACTTCCGCTTGACTTTTATGAAGATTTTATTAAAGAATTAAAAATGTGTTACTATTCTTTATTATTCTATACCTATGTGATGATGATTTCCTAAGTGGGTTACTTGGGGCCTTCTGAGATTCCATGTGCCATGTTACGTCTAGGGGGTACCCTTGGGTCGTAACAAACTTGGTAATAAGAGCAAAAGGTTTAGAATGATTCTAGGATGATGTCTCATAAGCCACGTCTAGTATACTCATGTTCATAGTGTGAAGCGCGCCATATTTATGAGTGAGAGGCTATAAGAAGTTAGGAAATTTCACTTTCTTCATTATTCTTAAGTGGTGCCATGGGGGTGTCTTCAAAGGAGAAGGCGGAGCTAGCCACCTACCAACTCAAAGATGTAGCTCAAATTTGGAATGAACAATGAAAAGGTGTGAGGCCAAGAGGAGCGGGTCTCATAGGTTGGGAGGTGTTCAAGGAAGCATTGCTTGAAAGGTTTTTCCCCCTAGAGTTGAGGGAGCGAAAAATGCAAGAGTTCATAAACCTTCGACAAGGAGGGATGAGTGTGAAAGAGTATTCTCTCAAGTTCACCCAACTATCCAAGTATGCTCCAACCATAGTGGCGGATGCAAGGGCTAGAGTGAATAAATATGTGATGGGAGTGTCCGAATTGCTAGTCAATAAATGTCGTTCAGCAATGCTTATCCGCAGTAGGAATATTGCAAGTCTT
Organism: Solanum tuberosum; assembly: GCF_000226075.1. Lineage (NCBI taxonomy): Eukaryota > Viridiplantae > Streptophyta > Magnoliopsida > Solanales > Solanaceae > Solanum > Solanum tuberosum. Next base: position 813,679 of record NW_006239042.1, read on the forward strand.
ATGGTACGTGCCAAACAAATTGAGGAGAAAAAGCTCAAGAAGATTAATAGGGAGGTAAAGAGAGCTAGGACCGGTGATGAGAACTTTTCAAATGCTAAGTCCGATGGGAAAGGTGGACAAAGGTTCAAGCAAAGGTTCTCCAACCAAGGTTTTTCTAGTACTTCCCCAATTTTCAACAAGGATAGGGTGTCTAACCTTAAACCCCAAGGAGGAAATAATGATGGGTATTCTAAGATCAAGCCTACTTGTGCCAAATATGGTAAGAAACATAATGGCAAATGTTTAGCTGGTATGGGTGTGTGTTATGATTGTCGTAAGAGTGTACACCAATTCAGAAATTGTCCAACACATTAGGCAAAGTGAAAAGAATATAAGCAAACACTTCCAAGCGATTCAAACTCTAATGCTCAAAAGAAAAACCGCTTTTATGCTCTTCGATCCCGAGAAGATCAAGAGAGCTCTCCGGATGTGGTGACCGGTATGTTGCAAATGTTTTCTATTGATGCATATATTTGGTTAGACCCCGATGCCACATTGTCCTTTGTAACCCCTTTAGTGGCCATTAAATTTGAAATACTCCCGAAGTCTAATTGGAACCTTTTTCGATTTCTACCCCGGTTGGTGTTTGTAGTGGCTATGAAAGTTTATAGAAGTTGTCCCATTTCTTTTTGTGACAAAGTTACCTTGGTGGATTTGGTAGAGTTAGACATTCTTGATTTTAATGTAATTATGGGAATGGATTGATTGCATGCATGTTATGCCTCAATAGATTGTAGAACCCGGGTGGTCAAATTCTAACTTCCAAATGAGCCAATCTTAGAGTGGAAAGGGGGAAATTCTATTCCTAGAGTTCAATTTGTTTCTTGTCTCAAAGCTAGGAAAATGATCTCCAAGGGGTGTATTTATCATATTGTTAGGGTGATGGATGTTGAGTCCAAAGTCCCTTCTTTACAGTCAGTGCCAGCGGGGAATGAATTTCTGAAAGTCTTTTCCGATGACTTGCCTGGCATTCATCCCGAACGGGAAATAGATTTTGGCAATGATCTTTTGCCGGATACACAACCTATCTACATTTCTCCTTATAGAATTGCTCCGGCCGATTTGAAAGAGAAATTAAGGGATTTGATAGATAAGGGCTTTATTCGTCCAAGTATCTCTCCTTGGGGTGCTCCGATGTTATTTGTAATAAAGAAGGATGGGTCCCTTAGAATGTGCATTGATTACCGCCAATTGAACAAAGTCACCCTAAAGAATAAATGTCCCCTTCCGAGAATCAATGACTTATTTGATCAACTCTAAGGGGATAGTTACTTCTCAAAAATTGACCTTCGTTCGGGCTACCTGATGCTTATCGTGACCAACGACACTAACCTACGGTATGAGTGTCTACGATCGTCGATAGTATAGTAACCCAAATAAAGGTTAGGGTCGTGTCCCAAGGGAGTGGTTTTGAGAATTAATAGAAAAATAAAATTAAGCTCTAACTAGTCGTAGCTAAAGACATTAACGAACTAAAACATGGTAAATAAAGGGGTGACACGAAAGTGTCAAATATCAATTGGGGGTTTTTTCACTAGTATTAAAAACAACAAAAATTATAAAGAAAAGCAAGTATGGGGAAATGTTCTTAGGGTGTGACCGCAATACAAGTTGAGATAAATCGTTGGGTACATGCTTTCAATAGGAAATTTGCAAGATAATAATGACTAGGCTAAGCTTTAGATGGAAATAAGTTCCTTCTCGAGAAACTTTCCCCGTTTCAAATGGGTTCCTCTCGGACACCCATTTGCCGCATGAAGACTAGCCTATGCCTTACCCCACACACTTTCTCGATCTGAATGTTAGGATATGGTACTAGGGCTCACCCTCTCGGGCAGAACCTCATGTTTGCCCACTCCTTAGGCCATCAGTCTAGTCGTCTTGGTTTCGCGACCTCCCTCTCGGGCAAGCCGAAAACACATGGGTGGTTTTGTATTTTCAACTACAAACCCATTAAATTAAACCACAACTACTAGGTGAAATCACCATTAAAATACATCTACCCTATCAGCAAGCAAGACCCAACAACAATATAAACACATATTTGCTAAATCATACTCCAAGAATGGAGGGTTTTCGCCACACATCAAGAAATATCAAAATACACCTAAACTGATACTAAAATCAAATGGGTATAAGAAATTAAACCTTTATTTAAGCAAAGGAAGAAGAATGGAGAAGACCCACTTCCAACTTGGGGAAGATGAAATCGTTCTCTCTTCAAGTCTCCGACAAAACTCTCTCCAAACCTGAGAGAAAATATATAAAAACGTACTATTCTCTTTTGAAAATAATAATAATGGTTCAGAACTTGTAAAATTAATAAAGAGTTTAGTATTTATAGCCATCAGAAATTAATGCAGGGGGATAGTTCGGTGAGGTTAGTCGAGTCCGCCGAATGACTCGGCTACTCGCCCTTCTTCTGTCTCATCGCCCTTTAGTGCTTTCCTACAACATCTTCACATTCTGGACCATTGGGCGGTATAGTAGTCCTTCGCGAAACTATTTGGTGAAGCGCCGACTGCTCCTTTCATCACCTTTTTGATCCTCTTGCTTCAGGGCTTCGCATACTGGAACAAAGGACGGAGTCTGTCCTTTCGGCGAATCGCCAAAGGTTCTTGGCGATACTCACGCTTCAGCTTCTTCGTTCTTTTCATCCTTTTTGTTCCTTTTTGCGCCTAAGTGTCCATTCTTCTACTAAAACTTCAAATACCTGAAATTTAAGAATTTTCATCAGATATTGAGACAAAGTAAGCATTCGAAGACACTATTTCTATCAAAATAAAGCCCTAAATGAGTCCAATTTGTGGACTCATAAACACCCCCAACTTAACATTTTGCTTGTCCTCAAGCAAACTTGAGTTCAGCCGTTCAAAAAGGGTGTCTCAAACAGCGCTACACAAGACTCAATCATGAGTGCACACAACAAAACTCAATTTACTTATGCAAGGATCAATTGTGTACTCAAAGATTCAAGTTGTGACACACCATTACCAAAGATTCTCATGCTCGCAATACTTGCTACTTGTGCAAGTTCAAGCTCAACAAAAAGTATCTAAATGCCCTCACGTGAAGAATGATTCCATATTCACACACAGAGGTTAATCAATTCAAGATCAGGAATCAGCTGCAACGCTCACACTCAGAAAAGAGGAACACAATGCGTGTTTTCACCCATAGGTTTGCCCTTATTTTCCAATCGACTTTCGATTCGGCTTACTCAAGATAAAAAGGTACTTTCTAAGGCTTGTAATGGGGCTGAGTGCAAAGGTATGGTCATTTAGGCTCAGTGAATTTTTCCTCGTGAGTTGTGGTATTCTCAAAGCATTCCCTTCTTTTTCTTTATCAATTCTTTTTCTAGTGCTTCTAAGTTACCTTTTTATACTCTCCTCCATGGATTGCTTGAACCCCGATTCCCTTCGTAGTTTATTCGACATTTCATTTTTATTTATTTTTTTGAATTGAAGGGGTTCCATTTTTATGCAATACCATGGGTTAAGGGGGACTTTTCTTGCACTTCTTGACTTCCCCTTTTCCCTTTCACCACACCCCCAACTTAGGCTTTTGGCCTGAGTTGGCTACTCGCTAAACCACAACTCAAGAGGATTGTAGGTAGAGGTTCAAGTAAGATCTAGGGTTCATCAAGGTTCTTCCAAAGAAAGGTAAGACTCAAAGGGTGTTCAAAAGAGTTTCACACGCTCACGGGTAGGCCACAAAAGAGGTATATGTCAAATTTGGCTCACGCTCTTTAAAATTGCTTAAGATCATCACAACAGGACACCTTTCTAAATCAATCAGACTAACAGGGCAAATTCTAGGTTTATTCATGCAAGTTTCAAAGCAAGCTAATCACACAAGACATCGACACTTAAGTCAAACAAGACTACACACCTTCGCTAGTGTGCAATGGTCATTACAAGAGAATCAATTCGATAAATGGATAATCACAACGAGATGC
>NW_006239042.1:817707-896932 GCF_000226075.1 Solanum tuberosum
GTGTGCAATGGTCATTACAAGAGAATCAATTCGATAAATGGCTAATCACAACGAGATGCAAAGAGTTCACATATTGTTTATGCAACTTCATTTGTCCTCATCGTAGCCGTACATTCATGTTTGTTCATTTGAGAGCACTATTCAAGTCATCGGTATTGATCGAAACCGAGACTCAATTTTTTGCGAAAGAACAGCCACATTCAACTCATGAGGGGTGGCAAAAATGTGCAAAAAATTCAAAAATTTTCGAAAGGGTCAAAATCATTTGCAATTAAAAACAAAAGAGAGCCATGAGCTCAAACATCCACAAAAACCAATGTACAAACAATTTTAAATAGAATAGCCCAGATATAAACACAAACGCGAGCAAAAAGTAGCACACACATGTGGGCCTCACCTCACCACAAATAAAAACATTTGTCCACAAATGCAGGTAATAAATATCCAAAGATTTGAAAGATAACTAAGAACATAGAAGGAGGTAAAGAGGGGATCCTGGCTATGTGATTGCTCCATCTGTCATGGTATCAGTATCCGTATTGACCACCAGAAGGACCAGCTCCACTGGATCCCGTAGGTAGATACTTTGCTAAAGAAACTTGCACAACAACATTTATCATGATTTTTTCAGTCTCGACTATGTCGTCCACTGTAGCTTCCTCAAATATCTCTTCGTCAATTTGTGCTTCCGATTCAAAATTAGCTATATGCTCCATTCCATTTCCATGTCCTGCGGCAGTCTGAGGCATTTTGGATAGCTATGGAACTTCCACTGTTCCAAAGATCAAGGATATATCAGTGGACTTTAGGTAATCCACTTCTTTCTTCAGCTCTGCAATGGTGGCCTTTGCGGCTATTACTTCCTCTGTGGCTCCTTGATCGTGCTCACACATTAACATCCTGGCCTCTTGAGCATCAATAGTAGTGCTCAGTGGTCTTACAACATTGTCTAGAGAAGCCTGAATCATGCCTGGAATGGAGCTTTCTATGTTGGAAGTCCGACAATTAGCAGTTTGGGCAAGTTGTCCCATTCAGATCAAGGAAGCCTGAGTGATTGGTACACATGGGGCAACATCAGTTGTAGGTCTGGGTGGTAATGAAGAAGCAGGGGGACCTGTAGAGTCAAAAGGGATGGTAATGACATAAGATATACGTGAAGGTCCAGGGGCCGAATTAGGCAAAGATGCCTCTGCAGGTATAGATCTAGTGGTCACAACTTTCTTTTGTCTCTTTTTTGCCTAGTCTTTAAGATATTCGGCTTCGATATTTCGGATACTGGTGGAGGCGGTGGCAGCCAATTCCACATCTTTCGTTGCATCTCCAGGCACCTGAGCTCTTTTGCATAATTTAGTGATTAATATCGAGAAAGGGAGATAGTCTGGCCTTTCTTTGCACTCATATGGATTTCAGAGGAAATGATCTTCCCAAGATTTATCCTTGTCTTCTCCATGATGCATCCAAGACAAGCTGCCTTAGCATGACGAAGGATTGATTCATTCTGTGATGGCATAACTGTGCTGCTGATGAATCCTAACCAGTATCATGTAGCTATGTTCAGATTATTCTTCTAAATTGGAACTCCTTCTGCTAACCATGTTGGAGCATTATCATCTGAGACTAGTGGAGCTAGCCACTTTTTCACTACATCCAGTTTTTGTGTCCTAATTAAGTGTTGTCAGTGGTCATTAATCTTATCGAACATTCCCAAAGCTATGTTGATAGTCTCACTGTCACAGGCTACCTTCCTTCCTCTGATAACCACGTGGTCAACTACTTTAAAAGATGAGACTAGCCTTTTCTGTTGAGGTACTAATGCACTGTATGCATCGTAGAACTCTCTAACCCAGCTTGGTATGTAATATCCGTGCTGTCTTGTGAAGATTTGGAATTTGTGGTAATCTTCGTCAGACTCTGCACTCTCACTGTTATATGTGGGTGGCTCGGTGGTGTAGAAGTTTGTGCTTTCAGGGCTTGCGTCGGATAATTTGGAGGTTTTGCCTTTCCCCTTGCTTTTTGCAGTTGTGGTAGCCTTACCCCTGGGTGGAGGTGCATTTTCACTGATCACAATTCCATTTTTCCTTCTTCTGTTTGATCGTGTCGCCATATCTGCAAAACGTTAGAGAGATTAGTCAATAAATACATTGTAGTACAGAATTGCAGACAGAATCGCCGATCTAATCAGCGAATAGTCGAATCTCTTGGGCGATCATGAATATGTATGCCGAAAGTTACAGAGCCCACAGTGCTTAAGATATGAAATTAAAGGCTATTTAGGGCTAGTAGGCAAACCGCAGAGTGATTCAGCGAGCACAACCTAGCTCCCCGACTGACTTAACGTTCCTGAGATTCAACTCACTTTTCAAAATCGATCTTACAAACCTCAAAAGCAAAATTAAACCATGCATTAATGAAATTTAAACCAGTCCCATAGCACCCATTAACTGTCAACACCCATTATGCATAGTTTTCCACATTTAGATTCAAGGTAAGCAGAACGAAAAAAAAGACTTTGAACAGTAAAAGCAAATAGGCCCCAATTTACAAATTAGAAGCAAATAATCGAAAACTTCTACTAATATCAGAGAGATCTAGCATGCATCAATGGACTCTTAGATTGCAGATGAGGTTGAACTAATCAAAAGTGAATGGGGTTTTTTCAGAAACTAACCTTATTGCTGAGTAAACAATATTGTAATGCTAGGTGGTAATGAAAATCCGAGTTCCAAGCGCTAATCCATTACTAAAGTACTATTTTAAGGTGACAAAATGTAAATTACTACCTTGGTGTGAAGTTATGGAGTTTGAAAGTGAGAAAGAATGAAGAAGTAACCCTGATGGCAATATATGTTGTTCAATTTGTGTCCATTTGGCGACGTTAGTCGCAACTGCCAACCCACTTGGCGATTCACCGAGTGGTCATTTATCCAGCCCTTTCTTCAGAAATCTTCATTTTTTAGTGGGTGAATTCGGCGGTCTGCATCAAGATCGCCAAACTTGTTAGCGATTCGTCGAGTTGCTTTTCGAGTCCCCTGAGTTTTACAGGCACTGTACAACTCTTGTGTTGAGTCAAACAGCGGATCCAGTCAGGCTCGTAGACCTCTTTGGCGACTCGCGGAATGGACTTTCTTCTCGCCAACCTAAAATTTTCCACACTTTCCTCGTTTTAACCAGCAACACAACACACCATTATTCATACAAGTAAAATCCTAAACGTTTAAGACCTTGGGTTGCCTCCAAAGAAGAGCCTTATTTACCGTCGTGGCACCACACAAATCTTTACTCAAGTTTCGTTGTTGGGGTTGGCCAGGTCCTCATTAGTCCACCCCCTGTTTCTCTGCTGATGGAGTTGAGGCAACGCCTGACTCATCAGGTCCTCAAGCAGTTGGATAGCTTTGGAACGAGACCAAATAATTTGTTTCATTCTTTGGATGTGTTCTTTTAATCCATCGAGCTCCTTGTCTTGCTCGGTCACTTTGTGGAGAATTGTTGAGAGCATTCCCTCGATGCGCTTGATCTCCTTGTTCTCATTGTTTCTTCTATTATGAGAGGGAATGTATTTATCCTTCCTTTTGCAATGAGCTTCGACCTTCACCATATTTCTTTTTAAGTCATCCATTTGGGTCATTAGTGTGGTTATCAAGAGATCCTTTTCAACCACTTGGCTCAGTTTAGCCATATTATCGAGCAGTTGGACTGTTATTATATATGGCTGCTTTAATTTTCCGCTAGGAAGGAGTTGGTCAACCAACATCTTGCTTCTAGGGCCAAGACTTCGGTAGAAGCAATCAATGAGGATTGTACCGGGAAGTTCATGAGTGGGGCATTGGGTTAGCAGTTCATTGAATCTTGCCCATGTCTCATGGATCTGCTCATTCTCCAATTGCTTGAAGGTTAGGATATGATCCCGATATATCACAACCTCTAATGGAGGAAACTCCATTAACTCCCAAATATTTATTGCTTTCCCTTGTTTAGATTACAACAAATCACAAAACAAAACTAAGAATTAGGTTAGTAAATTACGACTAACAAGAACAAAAATTCTACTAATCTTAAAAATTCTCAAATAACACCACTCATCGGCAACGGTGCCATTTTGACGCTTATCGTGACCAATGACACTAACCTACGGTATGAGTGTCTACGATCGTCGATAGTATAGTAACCCAACTAAAGGTTGGGGTCGTGTCCCAAGGGAGTGGCTTTGAGAATTGATAGAAAAATAAAATTAAGCTCTAACTAGTCGTAGCTAAAGAAATTAATGAAAAAAAACATGGTAAATGAAAAGGGGTGACACGAAAGTGTCAAATATCAATTGGGGTTTTTGTCACAAGTAGTAAAAAGAGAAAAAATTATCAAGAAAATCAAGTATGGGGAAATGTTCTTGGGGTTTGACCGCAACACAAGTTGAGAAAAATCATTGGGTACGTTCTTTCAATAGGAAATTTGCAAGATAATAGTGACCAGGCTAAGCTTTAGATGGAAATAAGTTCCCTCTCGGGAAACTTACCCCGTCTCACATGGGTTCCTTTCGGACACCCATTTGCCATATCAAGACCAACCTACGACTTACCCCACTCGCTCTCTCGAGCTGAGTGTTATGCTATGGGACTAGGGCTCACATTCTAGGGAAGAACCTCATGTCGACCCACTCCTTAGGCCATCAGTCTAGGGGTGTTGGTTTCCCGAACTCCCTCTCGGGCAAGCTGAAAACACATGGGTGGTTTGTATTTGCAACTACAAAGCCATTAAATTAAAACCCACAACCACTAGGTGAAATCACTATTACAATGCATCTACCCTATCAGCAAGCAAGACCCAATAATAATATCAACACATATTTGCTAAATCACACCCTAAGAATGGGGGTTTTTAGCCACACATCAAGAAATAACAAAATACACCTAAAATGATACTAAAATCAAATGGGTATAAGAAAATAAACCTTGATTTAAGCAAAGGAAGAAGAATGGAGAAAACCCACTTCCAACTTGGGGATGATGAAATCTCTCTCTTCAAGTCTCCCACAAAACCCTCTCCAAACTTGAGAGAAAACATCTAAAAACGTATTGTTCTATTCTGAAAATAATAATAATGGTTCGGAACTTGTAAAATTAATAAAGAGTTTAGTATTTATAGCCATCAGAAATTAGTGCAGGCGGATAGTTCGGCGAGGTTAGGCGAGTCCGCCGAATGACTCGGTGACTCGCCCTTCTTTTGTCTTATCGCCGTTGAGTGCTTGCCTACAACATCTTCATGTTCTGGACCATTGGGCGGTATAGTACTGCTTCGTGAAACTATTCGACGAAGCACCGACTGCTCTTTTCATCGCCTTTTTTATCCTCTTTTTTCAGGGCTTCGCATAGTGGAACAAAGGGGGGAGTTTGTCCTTTCGGCGAATCGCCAAAGGTTCTTGGCAATGCTCATGCTTCAGCTTCTTCGTTCTTCTGAGCCTTTTTATTCCTTTTTGCACCTAAGTGTCCATGCTTCCACTAAAACTTCAAATACCTGAAACTTAAGAGTTTTCATCAAATATTCTGATAAAATAAGCATTCGAGGAAACTATGTCTATCAAAATAAATCCCTAAATGAGTCCAATTTGTGGACTCAACATTACCATCAACTTAGAGTGAGAGGAAGTGATATACCCAAGATGGCTTTTCGAATGAGGTATAGGAACTATGAGTTCCTTGTGATGTCATTTGGTCTAACGAAGGCCCCGACGGCATTCATGGATCTAATTAATAGGGTGTTTAGGCACTACCTTGATATGTTTGTGATCGTGTTTATCGATGATAATTTTATCTATTCAAGGAGTAAGGGTGAACACATGGACCATCTAAGGAATGTATAGCAAGTCCTTAAAGATCACCAATTGTATGCAGAGTTTAGTAAATGTGAGTTTTGGTTGGGGTTCGTAGCCTTCCTTGGCCATATTGTGTCTAGCAAGGGTATTGAGGTAGATCCTAACAAAACGGATGCAGTCAAGAGTTGGCCTAGACCTCTAACTCCTACAGATATTAGAATCTTCTTAGGTTTGGCCAGTTATTATAGGAGGTTTGTTGAGGGTTTTACCTCCATTGTTTCTCCGTTAACGGCTTTGACTAAAAAGAAGGCCAAATTTGAATGGTCGGAGGCTTGTGAGAAAAGCTTCCAAGAGTTGAAAAATAGGCTTACTTCTGCTCCGGTGTTGACCTTACTGGAGGGTACGGATGGTTTTGTGGTTTATTATGACGCCTCTTTAGTGGGGTTGGGATGTGTGCTCATGAAACAAGGTAAACTGATTGCCTATGAAACAAGGCAACTCAAGGTACATAAGAAGAATTATCTGACTCATGATCTTGAATTAGCGGCGGTTGTGTTTGCTTTGAAAATATGGAGGCATTACTTGTATGTGGTCCATGTAGATGTCTTAACAGATCACAAAAGTCTTCCATAGGTGTTTACCCAAAAATACTTGAATCTCCGACAAAAAAGGTGGTTAGAACGTTTGAACGATTATGACATGAGTGTCCTCTACCACCCCGGCAAAGCTAATGTGGTGGCGGTTTCTTTTAGTCGATTTTCCATGGGTAGTGTGACTCACATAAAGGACGAAAAGAAAGAGTTAGTCCGTGATGCGCATAGGTTGGCCCGACTAGGTGTCCAACTAGTAGATTCTCCTAAGGGTGGTTTCACAGTTCATAGAGTCTGCGAATCATCCTTTGTGGTAGATGTCAAGTATAAACAAGACCTTGATCCTTTATTTATGGAGTTGAAAAAATCGGTACTCAACAAGTCCGTTGAGGCTTTCTCCCAAGGGGGAGATGGGGTACTTAGGTACCAAGGTCGTTTGTGTGTTCCGGATGTTAGAAGAGGCTTATGGTTCTAGATATTCCATTCATCCCGAAGCCACCAAAATGTACCATGAATTACGAGAAGTCTATTGGTGGACTGGCATGAAAAAGGATATTGTGGGATTTGTAGCCAAATATCTAAATTGACAACAAGTTAATGTTGAGCACCAAAGGTCGGGAGGTACGTTTCAAGATATAACCATCCCCACTTGGAAGTGGGAAAGGGTGAATATGGACTTTGTTGTTGGTTTGCCATGTACTAGTAGTTAACATGATTCTATTTGGGTCATTGTTGACATGATGAAAAAATAAGCCCACTTCATTCCCATCAAGGTTTCCCTTTGAGCGGAAAACTATGAAAAATTGTATATAAGGGAGATAGTGAGGTTACATGGGGTTCTTTTAGCTATTATTTTGGATCGGGGTACTCAATTCACTTCACACTTTTATTATTTATAATGTATTCTAAATATAACATATCTTGGGTTCTTAGGTACATATATAAATTATTTTCCATTAATTGTTCTAATAGTTTTATATCTTTCATAGCTCCTGTCCAATATTGTAAATATTCGTGGTTCATTTTAATTTGAATCGTCTATTTCTAAATCATATATTTCGGGGCTTGAATATAGATCATGTAGGTCTATCTCATACCATTGTTGGTTTAGTATAACTTCTGATTCGTCGTCATTGAATATTTTCTCCCATATGATTCTTCTTAATTCAATTATCTTTATACCTTTAAGTATATATAAGATTAAAGTTTTATAACTTTTTATTATTTCATCATGCATATAAGTAGTCATGTTCTTTATTATGTAGGGTTTTTTCTAATTATTCCTTCCTACCATATTCATAACTGATTAAATTCATATTAGATTATTATGAACTAGATTATCTATTTATCATGTTCTCCTATCACTACTAGCATCGTACTTTAGCAGATACTTTCTTCTTATTAACGCCTTCAACTTTGTTTACTCCCCTATACGGCTTTCCTCGCTTATCAGTTTCAACATTAGGATGACATAGTATAGAAGTTTTCTCTCTGTTTCCAGTGTGCTAATAAAATAGAATTCATGATTCAAATAATTCTAATACATAATAACTAACATAAATGTATTCAATCATATATGATATTCAGGAACATATGAAATTAGTTCTGCATATTTATTAAACAATATACATTTGCCTCTTGCTGATCCATGATATCTGAAATATCTTATTGGATTTTTTCGGGGGTGCGGAATTCATCTTTTTATAATTGGTTTAATATTAATTTTCGCTAAAGATTTTATCGTAATATTTTTTGGCTAAATATTTTAATCTTGATATTATAAATTTTCGGGGGTGCGGAATTCCTCTTTTTATAATTGTTTTAATATTAATTTTCGCTAAAGATTTTATCGTAATATTCTTTGGCTAAATATTTTAATCTTGATATTATAAATTTTCGGGGGTGCGGAATTCCTCTTTTTATAATTGTTTTAATATTAATTTTCGCTAAAGATTTTATCGTAATATTCTTTGGCTAAATATTTTAATCTTGATATTATAAATTTTCGGGGGTGCGGAATTCCTCTTTTTATAATTGTTTTAATATTAATTTTCGCTAAAGATTTTATCGTAATATTCTTTGGCTCGTCTATTTCTAAATCATATATTTTGGGGCTTGAATATAGATCATGTAGGTCTATCTCATACCATTGTTGGTTTAGTATATCTTCTCATTCGTCTTCATTGAATATTTTCTCCCATATGATTCTTCTTAATTCAATTATCTTTATACCTTTACGTATATATATGATTAACGTTTTATAACTTTTTATTATTTCAGCATGCATATAAGTAGTCATGTTCTTTATTATGTAGGGTTTTTTCAATTATTCCTTCCTACCATATTCATAACTGATTAAATTCATATTAGATTATTATGAACTAGATTATCTGTTTATCATGTTCTCCTGTCACTACTAGCATCGTACTTTAGCAGATACTTCCTTCTTATCAGCGCCTTCAACTTTGTTTACTCCCCTATACGGCTTTCCTCGCCTACCGGTTTCAACATTAGGATGGCATAGTATAGAAGTTTTCTCTCTGTTTCCAGTGTTCTAATAAACTATAATTCATGATTCAAATAATTCTAATACATAATAACTAACATAAATTTATTTAATCATATATGATATTCAGGAATACATGAAATTAGTTCTGTATATTTATTAAACAATATGCCTTTGGCTCCTGCTGATCCATGATATCTGAAATATCTGATTGGATTTCAGATTGCTCCATTATCTTTTAAGTATTGATATCTTAAGGGTTTTTAGAGAGATTTTTAAAAGCTTTTATTATATTTGGCTTTGCATTATGTCTTCTTTCTTCTTACTGAGGCTTATGCCTGAATATTCTATAATATGTATAAATTTTTCTAATAATCTTATATGTTCATCTTCTGTTTTGGAATATAGTAATATATCATCAATATATACTATACAATTTTCTAGTTGTTTAAAGTAGTTATCCAAAAAGTGTTGATATCTACCTGGTGCATTTTTAATATCCAAATGGTAGTACATTCCATTCATAAAATCCTTGTGGTACTGTAAATGCTGTAAGTTTTTTAGATTCTTCTTCTAACTTTAAGTAGTAAAATCCTGATTTGTAGTCAAATTTACTAAAATAATTATATCCTTGTTTTTGTCTTATCTTTAATATTTTATTTGGTATTGGGTAATTATATGTTTTAGTTTTTGCATTTAAATTTCTATAATCAATAACCATACTACTTTTTCCTATTTTTTGTTCACTGTGTTTATTTACTATAAATGCTGGGCTTGTATACTTACTGTCACTTTCTCGTATGTATCCTTTTTTCAGTAATTCATTTATATGTATCTTAAATTCTGTTAAATCATTAAAATTATATTTTAATGGTTTCTGTGTTATTATGCTATTATCATCAATTAGTTCAATTTTTATTTTTGTTTTATGTTTTTCCCAACCTTTCAAAGGATCTTCAGTATATAGTAATTCTAATTTATCTTGCATTATTTTTACATTATATCTAGAGAATATAATTAATTCTATTTTGTGAGTGTTCTTCTTTTATTATTTTCTTAATTTTTGTGTAATTTTCTCACTTCCTTTTATCCATTCCGTTGTTTTTCATTTTTTTGTTGTTCACTCTTTTTTGCTCCTATTTTTTGTTTTACATGGTGTTGTTAACCACCAATGTGTTCTTGTTATTATGTGTGGGTATAGTTTTTCTAAGAAGGGCATTCCTAATAACATATCTTTTTTTGTAAATTCAAAGTTTATATATTTCTTCTATAGTTAATATCTTATCCCATATTTGTATTTTTATTTTTTTTGCTTTATGTGTGATCATGCTTCCTTCATTATTAAATCCCGTTACTACTAAAGGTGTTTTTAACCTTTCCCATTTAGCTTCTGGTAAACAATTATATTTACATATATTAGCTTTTGCTCCTGTATCTATCATCGGAGTGTAATTTCTATTATAATATCCTTCTACTATTATTTTTGCAAGTATATATATTTTCATGTAGTCAATAATGAGTTCTTTTTATTATTACTCTTTTGTTCTCTTAATTTATTGTTAACTGTTTGTCTTCTAGATTATATGGTTTTACTTGTTCTAACCATTTTATTCCTAAAATGATATTTTTTATCTCCTTGATATATTTTAAATTTTATTACTATTGGTACTCCTCCAATAATTATTTCTTTTTCTGTTGTTTCTTCAGTATTTATTAATGCTTTTGGTAGTTCAGGGCATACTTGTTCAGTAGTTATTATTTCATCTTCTGTTACTAATTCTCTTGTAATATAGTTTTCTTCTTGTCCTGTATTTATTAGTATTAAATATTTTCGTTGTTCCATTACTCCCGTTATGTAGTAATGATATGGTTTTATTTCTTCTTCTATTGATTTTTGTGGAGTTTTATCTATTCTTCTTGAGGTACTCATTTTTTATGATATTTGTGGTATTTCATAGTTTATGTTTATTCTTTTTGATGTGCTTAATCTTTCTTTTACTATTTCTAAATCTTCTTCTATATCAATCTCATTATAACTATAGTCATTATTATCTATAACTGTAACTATTCTTTCAAAAGGATTTTTCTATTTTTATTTATTTTATTTTATTTTTTGGTGTTATCTTATCTTTTGTTGTTAAGACATACAAGTTCTTACATCTAGCTGTAAATATTTTACTTCCTAGTGCTAGTTCTATTCCTGACATTTTCCAATATAATACAAGTGATTTATCTATGTTCCTATCATTTATTGCTACTGAGTAGTTAGCGCTTATTATGAATTAAAATTTTTGGTATATGAGATTACCTTTTACTGCACTTATTATACTTTTTTTATATAGGTTGTATAATTTTATCATCTGCTAAGTATATTTCTATGGGTGTATCTATTCCTTCTCTAAAACATGCTTTTATTAGTATTTATGTTCCTCCTAACTGTACATATTTAATTGGATTCTTGGCCTTAATATCTTGTATTTCTTTATTTATTATTCGTTTGTTTATTATTGGTATTTTAGTCTTTTCCTTTTGGTGTTATTTGCAATCTATGATATGTTCTATTTGACTTACTACATCATATTCTTCTTTTTGTTGTTTAAACCAATTTCTTATTGTTGGTATTTCAAATATTTTTTCTACGCTTAGGTCTAATTCTTTTCCTTTTATTTGTTCAAATATATTATTCTCAAAATATTATTTTTTGTTCTACAGCTTCTTCATTTTGATATTCTTCTTTAGTTATTATTTGTATATCTGTTTCAGTCATTTATATAGTAATCATTATCTGATTCTATTACTAAATTATTTTCTATTTCGTTTGTTTCGTTTTCTGATAATTCATATATACTATCATCGCTTCCCAATTCATAATCTATAAACTCTATTTGTATATATTTTTCATTGACTATTAGTATCTCTGATATTTGTTTTTTCGTTGGATTTTTAGGTAATGTGCAATTTTTAGCTATGTGTCCTAATTTTCCACAGTTATAGTAAGTACATTCTGTTAATTTTTTCTTTGGTCTATATGGTCTTTTAGTTTTGTAGTTTTTTACGTAGCAGTTTCTTCTTGGTCTTTTATACTTATATTTTGATCTATATTTTTTATAGTTTCTTTTTTTATTATACTTTTTATAATATCTATCTGTACATCCAAATTGGGGTGCCGTTTTATTTTTGCAACATGCTAGGTTTTTACTAATATTTTTTCCATTTTTATTTCTTCTTTATGTCTTTCACATAGTTCTATAAACCATCGTTGTAAGAATTTCATTCTAGCTCCTAGGGTATCTGTTAGTCCTGCTTCATTCCAACTTCTTATTACTTTTGAACTAAAAGGTTCAGGTAATTTTGCAAAATATAGTTATCGTATTTCTTTACTTTCTTCTGTACTATATGTTCCTTTATAATAATATTCTCTAAATGCACACGTATATTCATCTATATAACACACATTTCCGTTGTCAAACTACTAAATTCATTTCTTATATCTATTTCGTATTTATATAATATTTCCATAGTTGTAATAGCTAATTCACCATCAAATTTTTTATTACATCTTAAAGTGTTTAAACTTTCATTTGTTAAATTTTGTAGCCATAATTTTACTGTTCCTATAAGTGTTCTTTCTATATATCAAGGTGTTTCTGTCATTCCTATTTTCTTATCTATTAATTGTTTTGATATATATCCCATCCATAATTGGATTGTTTTAATTATATCTGCTACACAGTCTAGATCTAAGAAATTATGTTGTTCAGTCATAGGTTTATGTGTCCATTTTCTATTTAAGCCTTTATCCCATATAGTTTTTTCTCTATCATATTGTTCATAGTTTGCATTATAATATTTTGGATTTATGTTTTTGGGTTTTTAACTCCTGATGTACTAGGTTTTTACATCCATGTCTATTTACTTCTAGATTCTTTGTATTATCTATGTTTTCTAAAAGTTCTGTATATGTTTCGCTTGTTTCTGAATGTTTTTTGTCTAGGTCTTTATCATTTATTTCATCAATTCCTATTTCAGGTAGATTATCTTGATTTTCTTCTAAGTTGTAATTTTTCTTTAAATCTATTTATCTCAACCGTTAATTTTTCTCTTTGTTCTTTTTCTTTCTGTTTTATTGCATACATTTCTTTTAATATTGCTAATTCTTTTTCTAATTCTAATAATTTAGTGTTTTTTATTTCTTCCACTTGCTGTATTTCCTTTTTTGCTTGATGCTTTATTTTTTCAATTTCTTTTTGTCTATCTATCTCTTCATTTTCTTTTGTTATTCTTATCAAAACAGTTAAACTATCTTCTAATTTTACTGTTTCTTTTTTCTAACATTAAACTTAGATTTATCACCTATTTTCTTATATCTCCTTCCTAGATTAGAAAATACTATCTTTATTTTTAATCCATCGTAATTTTCATATGTTTTTTCATCTATTGCATATTCTTGTTTGTTCATTGTTTCTTTAAGTATTGGATATATTTATACTCTATTTTAGATATAATATCTATTAGTTGTTCTACTTTATCATTATCTGTCTTAGTAGTATTTAATTGTTTATACTCTGGGTATAATTTGGATAATTTTCTTTTTACTTTTCTTAATCGTTTATGATTTCATTTCTTTTCTTCCATAGCATTGATACCAATTTTCGGGGGTGCGGAATTCATCTTTTTATAATTGTTTTAATATTAATTTTCTCTAAAGATTTTATCGTAATATTCTTTGGCTAAATATTTTAATCTTGATATTTCTTTAATATTATTTATAATGTATTCTAAATATAACATATCTTGGGTTCTTAGGTACATATATAAATTATTCTCCATTAATTGTTCTAATAGTTTTATATCTTTCATAGCTCCTGTCCAATATTGTAAATATTCGTAGTTCATTTTAATCTGAATCGTCTATTTCTAAATCATATATTTCGGGGCTTGAATATAGATCATGTAGGTCTATCTCATACCATTGTTGGTTTAGTATATCTTCTCATTCGTCATCATTAAATATTTTCTCCCATATGATTCTTCTTAATTCAATTATCTTTATACCTTTAAGTATATATAAGATTAAAGTTTCATAACTTTTTATTATTTCATCATGCATATAAGTAGTCATGTTCTTTATTATGCAGGGTTTTTTCAATTATTCCTTCCTACCATATTCATAACTGATTAAATTCATATTAGATTATTATGAACTAAATTATCTGTTTATCATGTTCTCCTGTCACTACTAGCATAACTGTAACTATTCTTTCAAAAGGTATTTTCTATTTTTTTTTTTGCTGTTATCTTATGTTTTGTTGTTAAGACATACAAGTTCTTACATCTAGTAGTAATTATTTAAGTTCCTGGTGCTAGTTCTATTCCTGACATTTTCCAATATAATATTAGTGATTTATCTATGCTCCTATCATTTATTGCTATTGAGTAGTTAGCACTCGCACCACTTTTCACCCTCAAACGAATGGTCAAGCGGAGCGCACCATTCATACTTTAGAGGATATGTTGAGGGCGTGTGTTATAGATTTCAAGGGTAATTGGGGCGACCACTTGCCATTAATAGAGTTTGCCTACAATAATAGTCACCACTCCACTATAGGTATGGCCTCTATTGAATCCTTATATGGTAAAAGGTGTAAATCTCCGGTGGGTTGGTTTTAAGTAGGAGATGTTGCCCTTATTGGTCTCGAGTCGGTTTATGAGGCCATTGAGAAGGTTCATCTCATTAGGGAGAGATTGAAAACGATTCAAAGTAGACAAAAGTCCTATTCTCATGTGAGAAGGAGGGACCTAGAATTTGAAGTAGGTGATTGGGTCTATTTGAAAATCTCACCCATGAGGGGTGTGATGAGGTTTGGCAAAAATGGGAAACTTAGTCCCCGGTATGTGGGCCATTACAAAATGGTGAAGAGTATTGGGGAAGTTGCATATGAATTAGACTTGCCAAATGAGTTGGCTCCGGTCCACCTGGTACCCCATATTTCCATGCTTAAGAAGTGCATTGGTATTCTGGTACCCATCATTCGTTTAGAGGGTTTAGGAGTTAATGAGAGTCTATCCTATGAAGAAGTTCCGGTAGAAATCTTGGATCGGCAAGTCAAGAAGTTGAGAAACAAGGAAGTAGCTTCCTTTAAGATTTTGTGGAGAAATCATATAGTTGAGGGTGCTACTTGGGAGACCAAGGCCGATAGGAAGTCCCGATACCCTCATCTCTTTCCTTCTATTCCCAGTCAAACCTGAGGTAAATAGTTCCTATAGAATTTCCTTGTTTTGAAAGTCATGTGTAAGTTGTATGATTTCCATGGTTTCCTTAAATGATGCATGTTCTTGATCTAATTAATGTTTAATAAGAAAATGAGTTTTCATGCTTTATATTCCTCATGTTGTTGTGCATTTGGTATGAGTTGCCTATTTGACTTCATGAGATGTGTTGATGAACATGCTTTAGTTTACTTTTGAGATTTTCTTTTTGTATATTTGCTCCATGATGTTGTATTGAGCATTATTTTAGTTGGAGAAGTTATTTCCTCCTATGACAATGAGAATATTTTAGTTTGGTGCATATTGGGTGCTAGATGAAGTTCCTACTCCCTTATATTGTATTGATCATGTTTTAGATGGAGTTGTAATTGCCTCCTTGGAATAATGCATGTTGTGAATAGTGCATTTGGCAATTTTGCATATTTGATTTTTCATGCATGATGGGATACTAGTCTTGAGTCATGAAATTCCTTAAGGTGTTTAGATTGCCATTCGAGGAAGAATGTCCCCAAGGGGGAGATATTGTTACGCCCTCTAAAACTAAAAGACTAAGATAAAGCCAAAAAGGTAAACTAATGTACTAAATAGGGTTTAACGTAACTGTGAGAGTCGTATACGGTACTTAATAAAAAAAAAATTTGGTGTAGACGTCAAGGCATGACCCACCAAGGACCAACCAAGGGGTCCTTGAGGAGGCTCAAGAGGCATCCCAAATAGTTGTCTACAGGCAGCCTCCCATGAAGGGCACCCACGATCCGTGGGTGGACTCACACCCCGTAGGTGGAGGTCATGGGTTGAGGCTGGACCTCCCCTGCATCTCCCAACTCTCTGACCCAAACCATGAATTGCCAGCACGGCTTGTGGACCCACCGACGGTCCGTGTGTGGGGTTTCGTGAGTGAGGCCTATAAGTTGCTCATTTAGTTTTAGTTGGAGTTGAGGGAGGGGTTAGGGTTAATTAATTAACTAAGTAGGGTCATTAATACTAATTAAAACTAACTTTATAAACCTAATATACCCCTAAAACCAACTCAATTAGTTCATTCATTCAAAACCCCAAAACAAACTATTTCCCTCCCAAAACATCCATTGAAGAAGAAGAAGAAGAAGGCCAAGTCTAGGGCTCAAGAACTCATCTTTTCTACCCAAATTCGTGGGGAATTTTCAATAAATTTATGGTAATCTTGATTCATGGAATGATTTCTTCCATGGAGCCCTTAATCTCTCCAATTTCAAAGTAGGAAAATTCTCCAAAGACCTAGGGTTTTCTTCAAATCATGGATTCTTCCTCAAATTGTTTTCAATGGTTTAATTGTCTTATATTATGCTTTAATTACTGTTTCTAAGATGTTTTTATCTTAAATTCACCATGAATCCATGAATTCCTCCTAACCCTAAATTTATCACTCCAATGTGGGTGAATTGTAGTAAGGTCAATTGTATCGAATTTTTCTTATTGTAATGTGGTTTCCTGATCATATTATTATTCATGTTGAATGTAGTAACCCTAGATTGATTGGGAGAATGTGATCCTTGATCCAAGATGGGTAAGACATGAGAAATTTGCCAAATTTTTGACTACATATCTATGCAATTTATGAACATGATTATAACTTAATTAATGTGTTAATTGAAAGTTCATTCTCATAAACACAGAATGATCATGATGTGAAATTTCTTCTCACTATGTTAGGGTTCTAAGGTTGAAATTCCATTCTCATCTATTGAACCCATGAGCTATTATTATGAATTGTGTAAGATACTCCTTCAAGCTTGAAAATTCAATTCAAAGACTAAATGTGAAATTGTGGGAAGTAATGCTTAGCACCGAGTGGATATTGAATATGAGATGGAAATACCCCCGCTAGCAAGGACATATTTCTATAATGTATCTCATGAAATGGAAGCTCCCCCGCTAGAAAGGGTGGGTTTCTAGTAACAATCTTTGTATCCCATAACTATGTGTCCTCATAGGTCTTTAACTAGTGGATCCACCTAAAGCTAATCCATTTAGTGCTACCTTAAGAAAGTAGGACACCTATTTTTGGTGTGGGGCATGACAACGGATTCCATGTTTAGCTTACATGGACTTAGGCTTTTATACCAATTTTCATGATTGTTCTCAAACTTTATAAAAATGCAAACTCTTCAACTAAATTGTCCCTTTTTAGCATATTTTCATGATTTTTGTGCATGATTATCATACTTAGTGCATTCTTGTACTAACTCATAGTTCTTCTACTATTTTCACAGAGTGTAGGTTCCGGCATTTGAGGTGATTGTCCCTACTAGTCAAAGCTTTGATTGATTCTCTCCAAAGCTTTTGGTATGTCCTTAAGGATCCGAGGACAAGTGTTACTTTGTTGGGCTATTTCTTTCATTGTAATAGACATTTTTTTCATATACTATTGTAAGGGCTGTGTCCCTATCATTTTGAAACTCCGATTGTAGTAGATGGCTAAATGAGACTATGACTAGACTTCCGCTTGACTTTTATTAAGATTTTCCTAAAGACTTGAAAATGTGTTGCTATTCTTTATTATTCTCTACTTATGTGATGATGATATGCTAAGTGGCTTACTTGTGGTCTTTCGGGGATCCAAGTGCCATGTTACGTCTAGGGGGTACCCTTGGGTCGTAACACCACTTGATTGCCACCCTCACACTCCTAACTCTCCTCCACGAGCCTTCCCACGAACTATGGTCTTCTCCAGAAGCCGTGAAGTGGCTCGTTAAGGAGATCCTATTTTGGGCACTTGTGGGGAACCTACTGCCTAGGCTACTATGGACCACACCACGAGCCATGGTCCCCACAACGAGTTGTGGTGGTGGCCGTGGTCACTAGGGCAATGTCTAGGGGAGAGTGGACTGCTTTGGTCCTCTCCCTTGGCCCTTTCCCTTAACTCTTGGCGTTAACCACACGTTTAGCTCTAGTTTAGCCTACTATTTTCTGAGGTGTTACACTTTTAATTCATTGATAGAATTCAACCATGGAGCCCCTTCAAAACTCCAATTTCAAAGATAGTAATTCCCCAAAAGCTAGGGTTTGACTCCAACTGATGGATTCTTTTCAAAAATGATTCTAACAATTGAATTACTTTATATTATGATTGAATTGATGATTTATTATGGTTTTTATGTTGAGATTCCAAAGAATCCATGAAATCCCGTTGTTCCCAATTTATTGTGGGTGAATTGATGAATGAAGGATATTATGAGATTATGTTTGTAGTAAATGAGTTATGTTATTATCCATGTCTAATGTAGTGAATTCTAGATGTATTGATTGAATATGATATTTGATCCTTCAAGGGCAATTTCGCGCCTAATGTTTGGCAAAACGGGTTTCGGTCCATGACCTAACAACTCTTTTGGATTTTGGGTTGAGTGAAGAGTCTCCATCTAACGAATTAAGGCGCGTTAGGGCACCTATATAGCCTAATTAATTCTAACTAAAGGTCTACGAACCAGAGATCGGGTATGGGTTCAAATTACCTCAAGGGGAAGGTGTTAATCATCCCTCCAGGTCCACAAAGGTGGGTCCCGGCCGCATCTCATGCAATTTATGTGGGGGTTAAATTTGCAATTAAGGTCACTTCATTTATTTATTATTTAATTAAGCATGCTTACTAGGTGATAATAATATTAAACAATTAATACGGATAATAATAGAATAAGCAAGAAGATAGAAAGTAGACAAATAGATATGCAAAAATCATTTATATTTATTAAACTACCCCAAGCTATTATAAATATAAACTAATAAAAAGGAAAAAAGGGAAAGGGCAACTCAAAATACCTAAACAAACACACTTCTACGGATCAACGCTCGATTTATTATTCGGTAGGCTTATTATACGGAAAAACAAAACCAATGTTTGTCGTTTTAAGCTCGAGTCGCTTTTCATCATATCCGTTAAAGGGCCTAACTACCCCTACCCACCCTCCGCATGCATAACATCCTAGAGGGTTCCTAGCGTCTCCGCATAATGTCCAAGAGGCATTGGAGTACTATTAGGGTAGTTTTAGACAAAAATAAAATATAGGCTCTTAATTAGGGCCTCCAATTATCAGGTAAAACACATTGGACAACAATTAGAATGTAAAAACTCATATTGGCCTCTATATTTTAATTTATTAGCATGCTAGAAAACACACATAATTAGTGAAAGGTCTCATGCTAAGTGTGTACATAAACAAACATATAAATAGGCATGATAACACTAATTAATGCTTAAGTGAATGGAGCAGAATAATGATCACATATGCAGAAATAATTTATTAATTAGTTTTAGGTGGCAAAACAGTTAATTATGATGCAGACATTAATTATTTTGGGTATAGAATTTAAACAGAGCAGCAAATATTCAAAATGGCAAAAGCTAAAAAGATTGCAGAAATTATTTATTTATCAACCGGCAGAGAAATATTTCAGCTTTGGCAGAGCAGAAAATAATCATACATAAATAAATTACTCCGTTATAATATGCTAGAATTTATTTTAATCTGATTAATATATAAATCTTATTAAGTCCAATGGGTATGATTTCTAGGTAGTCAACATATATCATCACAATATTTAAAAAAAAACAGATTTTGAACTAGCAACTTTTTATGAGCACGGTTTCCTATTCACGGAAGATTCTGAAATTTATTAACACTGACGTGCATTAAAATTTGACTATTAATGTGCAGAAGTTCATAGGAATCTGGTCTATTATATTGACCAATCAACATGCTGCAATTATTTAAATCTACTTAATTGACATGCTAAAATTTATTAAAAGTCTAATTGATTAACATGTTAAACGTATACATTCAAACCTATAGACATGCTTGCTATGTGAATTCGTACTGAAATTAAGTGAAGCTCAAATATCAACAATGGCGAATCTGCATTCAAATAGCTCAAGTTTAATCCTTTTAGCATGCTTAAAAGAATATGAAGGGCTTAACTGCATGGTTTCCTACGCCTGAATTATTTATTTAAATACTATAAACATTGCATCTAACCTTACTCCAAAACTAATAAACATTAAGTATACAAATTCAACATGTTGACAAATTCGCATGTTATAGACAAAGATCCATACATAGAGAATAAGAATATTGTCACATAAGCACATTTCTAGATTTTAGCATGGGGACAAAGCTTAATTTATTACATGCTGACTAATCTCCGATCTGAATAGCACGAAGTTCTTAGACAAAAAACTGTTTGATTTTAGATCAGTTATTTAAGAGACATTATAACTTATTCATCCGGTTTTAAGGTTAATATAGATTAATTATATTCGACATTCACAAATAGTAAAATAAACATAAAGGAAAAAAGATTAGCACGTACTTTCCCTTCACCCTAGACGACCCCCCTAGTAAGTTCATATATGGAGAGTTAGAGTTTATACAATATTACAAGACCGAATAGAGTAAAACCACACTTCAAATGAACAATATCAAAGTTAACTTAAAAGTAAAATTCCATCCGATATCACTTAGCATGGCCACTCTCCGTGTCTTGAACTTTATGTTCAAACCCTGTTAAACCAAAACAGGATACGACAAACACATATAAATATATCCAAGGGATAAGATTATCTAAGAAATCAATTATATGGGCGGAATCATAAAGTATATTCAAGGAAGACACACGAAATTCAAACAAGTCATAGAAAATACATCATAACACATAGGGAAAGAAAGGACAAGAAAACTGACCCGGATGCTTACTTTATTTTGTTATAACGATTGAATTTCTGATAGATAAATAATACTAATGCAAGACATGAAAATTACATTGATCACAGGAACTAACCAGTTAAGCAGAACAATTATTTAGCAAACAAACTTGAATCCGAACTGAGTTAGAACAGTCCACCAAAACATAGGAGCCTCTTCAAAATATGAAAAACTATTCTTTTTCTTTTAAACTAAAGAGTATAAGAGAGTATTCTATTCTTGTTAGAGTGGTTAAGCGTGTTCAAACATGAGAAAAGAAGAATAAGAAGCCCCTTTTATAAACTAGTTGAGAGGTGCAAAATTAAAGGAAAGGAAATATTTAGGGGTCAATTAAAATTAATTTCTTTAATCACGAGGGGAGCACAATCAGTCTTTATTATTTTTAGCTCAACCAAATATAACTTTACTAAAATACAACAGGTTAGAATCAATTCAACTTCAATTAAGGCAACTATTATCAATTAACAGACAAATAAATATGCAAAAATCAATATCCATGTATAAATAAATTTACCATATAACCGGAGTAATTAAAGAGTTGTCCAAAACTTAAATACGGGAAGAACACTAAAATAAACATGGAAAACAAATCAATCAAGCATGACCATAAATACTAATTTACTAACATTTATTCAATAATCACAAGGAATCAAATATATAAAATCTTTCCATAAATAAGCTCCATAATCAATTTAATCTATGCCATAATTAAGCTAGAATTTATTTTAATTCTAATTTTAGCAAAATATGAAAATCAATTAGGAGCCTGAGAATATGCGGAGAGAGCAAATAAAATTAGATATTAACGAATGGATTTTGAAAAACAACCTTATGAAATAAATCAGTGATCTCCAAAGAATCTCAAGTTGAAACAAGTGCATGTTCAATAAACTATCAATTTCAGTCATGATCGACCAATAACATCAAATAAAACCAAGCATACAACAAACACTAAGGCTTTAGGCAGTATCTGAATCAACTCAACAATGAGGAGATCCAACAAATCATGCTTAAAACTAGATTGACAACTATTATAGATTTTTTTCGAGTAAACATTCATAGAAGATATAAGAAAATCATAACCAAATTCAGGAAAACTGTTAGGAGATAGATAATAATAAACAGAAACGAACCCCAACGGATATGTCGAGATCCGTTTTGACCAAACCCCAAAATTTCGAGCTTCGTCAGAGCTTTAACTAAATAAGTAAAATAATTATTTCGAGTTTAAATATCGATAACTAATAATTTGATAATAATAAAATAATTTAAAAAATAGAATAATTTTTAAATTTTTTCAAAACTAAAATAAAATTATTTTAGACAAAATTCATTAGATTTTTAAACATGTGATATGTTTTAAAATACGTACTTACTCGATAGCTCTCCCGAAATGGTTACAGGTCGTTCAAAATTGGGTGTCAACAGCTGCCCCATGGTTGCTTGAGAATGAAGGATGAATTGTCGGGCAACCTACGTTGACTTAGTAGCTGATTTTATCCGACCGACGAAAAATGTCAGTGGGACCGATTAAAATGATATAAATTTTGAAAGGGATACGACCGAGACTTTGGTTTTGAGTCGACTACTGATATGCTCAAATTACACCTCCCTAAAGAAGCATAAGCGATTGTTATAAAGTAAAGAACCCAACTTGTAGGTTGGGTTTGATCCCACGAGGAAAATGGTTTAGACTTAACTTTAACCAATAATTATATTTGTTTAGTCAAATTACTTCCAGAAACAAGTAATTAAAGGGGGGTTTTGTGAAACAAATTGTAAGAACTCAATAAGCAATCAGTAATCAAAAGTCAATTTTGGTTGTTATCAAGATGAGAGAATTAACTAGGGTATACGTGTTCCCCACAAGCTCATAACGCAGTAATCCTAGTAATAGCAATCATTTCCTAGTGTACTACATGCAAAGTGATAAGTTAGGTATCTCTATATCCTAGTTGTGGAGTTTAGTTACCGATAATCATATGAACACAATTCATTATTTTAGATGAAAGAATAATGAACTTACGTAAGAAGAATAATAAACCCATAAATTCAACTTGAATTGCAACACCCAAATCTTCCAAAACGATCTTAGGAAATTAATAATTGCTCAAGTTGCAAGTTAATCTCCCAAGTCAAGAACTAGAATAAAACTAATAAAATCCAACCCTAAAAATGAGGTGTACATGTCCTATTTATAGAAAACAAGTCCTAAATAAAAAGGGAAACAAAATAAGGAAAGTTTGTTCAAGCACGCGTCTTCATTCCACGAGATAGACTCACGGACCGTCAATGGATCTATGGTCCGTGAGTCCCTTTCGTCAACCAGGACATAGAAAATATTTCAGCTTCTCTGAAGCAAACGACGGAAATGCAGTACGGACCGTAGATCAATCTACGGTCCATCAATCCCTCTCCGTAGAGATCAATCTACGAACCGTCAATGGTCACCGTGGTTCCACACTTGGTCAGATTTCCACGATTTACCTTTCCTGCTGATCTACGACCACCATCTACGGAGCGTCAATGAACCTACGGTCCATAGATAACCTCCATAGATGCCCTTTTCTGCATTTGTTTCAGCTAGCTCTTTACTTCTGCGCCTGAACATCTTTCCTGCAAAATATGATACAAACACATAAAAACCAATACAAAATGACCCTAGACACACACAACTTGTAAGTGAAATGTATTAGAAATACCGTAAACTCACCTTATATCAACACCCTCAACTTAAATTTGTTGTTTATCGTCAAGCGACACACTAAGACTCTAAACGACACTTGTATAGAAGCAAGCATTTCAAGTACAATCAATCACACGGCTCTCTATCTCACTCACTTTCCAGGTGCAAAATTTGTTCTCCTAGACTCGACAGGCTAATTCATGCAGATCAAATCATGTCAACGATCGACCAACCAACACACAACATACATTGTTTCACTATCACCAAAGTACCAATTATCCGACAATGTAACTAGGGCCCTTACTTCAAACAAAATCCATTTTATTTCACACAATCACTATGAATTTGAGTACAAGAATTCAATCAACACTCACACTCAGAAATAACTTCAAGTACAGTTAGTGCTCAGTACCATAGGCCTGCCCTTATTTTCACTGCTTAGACTCTCCGAACTAGACTCTAGGATCACTATAGGACTTTCTTGGCTTCTAATGTAGGCTCAGGGTCAGGTGTGGTACATTTGGGTACTTCTTAGTGACTTTTTGCCCTCCTTAACATTATACTAGGCTTTCAACCTCTTTTGGCCATATTTTTGCGATCCTACTGATTTACCTTGTTTCCCTTGATTTTCTTCAACCATGGATTTGACTTTAGACTTTGGAGCTCTTTATTTATTTTTTCAACTTTTTCTTGCATTTTATTCTTTTCTTTAGGTTTCAACAAGTCACATCATTTCCTCTCTTTTTCAACATCAAAACTCTTTTCATACCCATGTTTCTTTCGGTTTCCTCATTCATAGCCACCCTCAACTTATGGATTTTCCATTGGTTGAGGTGCACAATACTCGATGTCGGGTCAAGGCCAAAATTGAAGTTACTTTTTACATTAGCCACCCTTAACTTAGTCTTTTGGCCTAAGTCGATGTGCACATGTCGAAGGAGGGACCGGGGTCAACATAGTCAATTATGGGAAGGTAAGTTCGTGGTTTAGAAAGAAATGGTCAAATTTTAGGCTCAAATCATTAGATCAAAGGGAGCATTTATTTCATTTGGTTGGATCCTTCTTTTAGACAAATTGTGGACTTATCAGAAGAATGGCTATGATCACTTCCTAGACTGTAGACTGAATTGTCTTAGCAGGACTAATCCGGCAAGTTCTAGTTTTTAACAAAAACTATTTGAACAATCAACTATTCTCAAACACTCTTGGCACATAGTTTCATTATTAGATGATCAGATTACCAGGTTCAAGTTGATTTATTATCATGTCAAACTCAGAGCCAACACATTCAACTTATCTTAGCCTACCAATTTTATCACATATCAGATAATTTTGACGGGTATATTTTTCATAAGCCATCATGCTTCATTCTTTTTCATGCTTCTACACATACGATCCTAACACATGCCGGTTCAACAGAAATTAAACAGTCTCTTGGAGAAAAAGAACACAGGCAAGAAAACTCCAAGAGAGGATTTCTGAGTTGGGTTACTAAGACTTTACCCTATCAATCACAATCCATTTACCCCACCCCCAACAAAATAGATGTGATTGTCCCCAATGCATACAAAAATAGTAAAAGATAATGGATTGGTTGAAGCAAACCTGTGGCGCATAGCGCCGAAGAATCATGAACAAACGGGTGGGTCCGATTTCCCGGAGCCCGTTGGAACCATACTCGGGTCACCCTCAGTAATGCCCACATCATCTATCATAGCACCCTCAATAGTGCTTTTGGTTACTCTAACAGCACCATCAGTGGTGCTCAGAATGTCCCTCACAAAAGGCGGGACCTCTACAACTGGGGCAAAACTCGATGCCCCTGCAACACTCTCACGCACCCTCCATTGGCACAACTCTTCATCTAAAATTGATGCCTTTCTAGTTTTCTTCTCCTGCCTACGCTGTCTCTTTTGGGCTTTTTCTTCCTCAGTGCGACTAGAACGGTGCCTCTTACCATTGGTATGTGTAGGCTTAGTCCCCTCCTCGGAGGTCCCACTGAATAAAGCAAAGCATCCAGCACCGTATTATCAGCCAACGCAGTAGGTACAGCTTGAGGCTCAACTGTAGGGGTGGCATGAATGGCATCAACGTTGGATCTGGGTCTGAAAAGAGGATAGATCTATGGTCGAGGTTGGTCGCTCGTGGATTCTCAATTCAAAGGCATCGAGACTCTTATTAACGGCGTGGATCTTCCGGTCCAGCATGCCTTCCATCCTACGCTCAATTCTAACCTCGGACTCGGCTATCTACTTTTGCATCCAAGGCTCGATGTGATGTAGCAGTGTAGCCATCTGAGCCTCTAATTTCTGTATTCTGGCCAACGGGACAACATCAGCTCCTAACAGTGGTGTGGACTGGGATGAGCTAGGAGCCCTACTAGCGGCCTGGGAAGAGGAGGCCGGGACAGTATCGGTGTGATTTGGTATAATGGGGTCACCACCCTATGCCTGCCCCACCGTGTTTGCAAGATCTGTGCGCAAGGGATGTACCTGATCCTGGGGCTCTCTGTGAGATGTTGTCACATTTGCCTCATCTCGAATGAGGCCTATATCCAAAGTCCCTGTAGGGTGGATCAACCTAGCATAATGCCAGATCGGCACCCAGAGTCCCTATACAATTGGAATATCAAACATGGAAAGGGGTAAGTAGTGGAGGTCTTGAATGCCCTCTCGTGAATCTCTGCCTGCAGCATGGGGGCAAAGTCAATCTCCAATCCTGCTACTAATGCTGCAACCATGATCGCTCTATCCCATGTGAGTTAGTTGTCAACTTTTGTAGGCGACACCATGTTACACACCAACAACCAGAAGAACTTGGCCACAAAATTTAATGTGGCCTTTTGGATACCCAACCGTGGTGTGACGACTCACTCTGCACGCTCTCCATCTACAACAACGTACTTAGCCAACCATAGTATAACAGCCTCTCACTGCTCAACATTCCTCTGGAAAACGCCTCTTCGCATGACGTCCCATCTGTAATCAAACTCCGTTGTGTTTAGTGACCAAAAGTGACCCGTGGTAGGACCATAGAGAAAGCGGTTGATAGTGGCATGTGATATGTCGACCGGACAACCTCGGACCATAGTGGAAGTGAGAGGATCTTGGGCTATGGGCTTTGACCGCTTGGAGATCGAACCACGGAGGGTGGCAGCATATGAGGCGTAGAACTCCAGCATAATATCCTCGCTATAAATCCCTGGGTCTCGAGTCATCCAGTCACACTTATGAAGGTTAAAAAGCCGGTGGATGTCAGGGACAGTGTGCAAGCTCCCCGTGAGGATTCTACGCTCCTCTGTAATAAGTTGGGCCATCTTCTCTTTGTCATTTTTCATCTTGGCATCCCGATAAATTTTCCACTGGCCCTTAACACACCATCTGTTTGGCTTGCCGACCACTAGATTAGGATCCTCATTCCTTGGTGCTGGTACTGACTCTGAGTTAGTGGCCTCATCAGACGAGGCTGCTTGTTCATTTTGGCTGGACCCTGAGGCTGATTTAGCATTGGACCCAGAAGCATGGGTAGATTCGGACCCCGAAGCATGGCTGGACTCAGAGCCCGAAGCATGGGTAGACTCGGAGCCGGACATAGAACCAGCCTCGGAACCGAAAGCAGAACCAGCCAGTGACCCGATCAGTATGTTCTCCTCATCCGATTGGGAGATAGTGACTACGTCGGTGACCACCTGCCGGGACGTATTCCGGGAAGCCTGAGGTGCTGTAGGGGATGTCCTCGTGGCTGGTGGAACAAATGTTGGTTTCTTTTCTGTGTCCGTGTCTTCATCGATTAACCTGAAGCTAGAGGCAACGAATTTTGACTTGCCCTGTTTTGTATAGGTGACTAGCTTCTTAGGTGCCATTGTAATTGTGTAATCGTTGTTAGTGCGAAAACTAACTACAAACACACTCGAAAAATTTTTAGAACTAAAAATAAACAGCAACAACGACCCAATTTTTTTTCAGACAATGGCTACAGTGGTCATCCACGGTGGGGACCTATGGTCCATAGACTGATCTACGGTCTGTGGAACCCTTCCTTGGATCAGAGGACCAACAATATTGGCCACAGATGGAAACCACGGATGTGCAGAACGGTCTATAGGTTGATCTACGGACCGTAGTCTACATCCGTGGTTTCACACTTGGTGAAATTTTTCAAGTGCATCTAACCACGAACCTAATCTATGGTCCGTAGATTGGTCTACGGTCCGTAGACGGGGTATTGTGGATGTGATTTGTGCCAGGTTTCAACCATTATTTATTTTCAAGCCCACATGTTTTACCATTTTCAACAGCATCCTAGTCTAACCATGCATTTCAACATTTAATAATGCTAGTTCCTCATTCTAAGGGTTCCATTTACTCAATTTGATAATTATTTCATACAAGATTCAGAACCGTAAGTCAAAACTTACATATAGACTAGCATTAAGATAGGTTTAACACACTATCAAGGCGACACAATCACAATCTATCATCCTAAGGGTTTTAGTACTTAAATTGTAGCATGTAATTACATAAACTTAATTACCCAAGGTCAAGACCTGACTCCCGACTTTCTTTATTCAATTTATGAACCGAAATTCAAAGTGAAGGGAAAGTCTATTACCTTACAAGCAACGAGTAGTGGGGTGATTGCGTAATGACACTAAGCTTTGCTAGACCACACTAAATGCCTAGTTGCGCCGAACCCGAACACCGGAGTTTTGAATAAGGAAGTTGACAGGGATTGGGAAATTTCTGGGATGAGTGGAGGTTGGAGAGGAAAGGGAATTTAGGATTTTGGGGAAAAGGAAGGGAAGATTAATTGGGGAGTGATGGAGTGATTTAAGGAGTTTGGGAAGTTATGAAACGGTTTGGGAGTAAATAGAGGGAAGTGGAATGATTTAAAATTGGGGGATTTTAAATAGGAGGGGTCTGGGTCGGGTCAGGACCCCGTCTACGGTCCGTGGGTCGATCCACGGTCTGCAGATTGGGACCGTAGATCACTCTTACACTTGGAAAAGTTTAAGGGCTTACGTGGGATCTACGGACACCATCCACGGTCCGTGGATGTATCGACGGACCATCGATGGGGTCCGTAGACCTCTGCACAAGACCATTTTATGCAGATTTTTTTCATAGCGTACCTGCACATGTAGCAACCATTAGGCTATTCTTTTTACATTTTCTTGTTAGACACGGACCCTATGCTAATTCTAGCCAACACTAAAAAAAAACTAAAATATCTATCTAAATTAATAGAGAGAATCAACTAAACACAAAAAACTGCTAGATGGAAAACAAAAACCTATCGTTGGCTAGATAGTACATCTTGGGTTGCCTCCCAAGCATTGCATGATTTAACGTCGCGGCACGATGCAGGCCTCTTGATTACTCAAACTTCATCAAGATGATAGGCCTCCACAACTTCTTGCACATTCTCTGCGTTTACCAGATATATCTTGATCCTTTGCCCGTTAACCATGAACTTTGTTCCGTCACTATTCTCAAGCTCAACCACTCCATGAGAAAGTACTTTTGTGAGCAAAAATGGCCCGGTCCATTTGGATTTGAGTTTCCCCGGAAACTAGCGCAACCTAGAGTTGAATAGAAGCACAAGATCACCCTTAACAAATTCTCGCTTTTCAATTCTTTGATCATGATACCTCTTCATCTTCTCTTTGTACAAGGCTGAACTTTCATAAGCTTTAAGGCGAAACTCATCAAGCACATTCAAGTCATTCATTCTTTGATTAGATGAGGCGCCCCAATCCAAATTTGGCTTCTTCATCGCCTACAAAGCCTTATGCTCTAACTCTACCGGTAAATGGCAAGATTCCACATTTACAAGTTGGTAAGGAGACATACCTATGGGGGTCTTGTATGCAGTGTGATAGGCCTACAAAGCATCATCAATCTTCCTTGACCAATCTATTCTATTAGCCTTAACAGTCTTAGCCAAAATCTGTTTGATCTCTTTGTTGGACACTTCAACTTGCCCACTTGTCTACGGATGGTAAGGAGTGGCTACATTGTGGCGGACACCATATTTCTCAAGTAACGTCTTGAACAACTTATTACAAAGTGGGAACCTCCATCGCTGATAATCGCCCTAGGTGTACCAAATTTGGAGAAAATATTCTTTTTGAAGAATTCGGTGACACTTTTACCTTCATTGTTAGGGAGCACAATTGCTTCCACCCACTTCGATACATAATCAACCGCAACAAGAATATACTTCATCCCATGTGAACTCACAAATGGACCCATAAAATCAATGCCCCATACATCAAACAAATATATCACCAATATAGGATTCATAGGAAGCTCTTGCCTCTTTGAAACCCCTCCTTCTCTTTGGCAACGATCACAAGACTTGGCGAAATCATGAGCATCTTGGTGGATAGTAGGCCAATAGTACCCACACTGGAAAATCTTATGTGCAGTTCGAATAGAATTATGATCCCCACCAACAGGCGATGAATGACATGCTTCAAGTACACTCAACGAATAATCCCATCAGCACAACTACGATACAAGTAAGGCTCATCCCAAAAGAATTTCTTCAGATCATGCATAAACTTTTTTCTTTGGTGAAAAGACAAATCCGGGGGCACAATATCGCTAGTCAAATAATTAGCAAATTTTGTGACCCAAGGAATCAGATCATGAGAAGCAGCCAATACATGTTCATCTGGAAAGGCATCATTAATTTCAGCCCTATCACCAAGCTTTAGCATAGCCTCATCCTCTAATCTAGACAAGTGATCGGAAAATTTATTTTTGGTCCCTTTTCTATCTTTTACCACAAAATCAAAGCCTTGTAGCAGTAATACACATCTAATCAACCTCAACTTTGCATCCTTCTTTGTCATCAAGTATCTCAATGTAGAATGGTCAGTATGAACTATGACCTTCGTACCAAGCAAGTATGATCGAAATTTCTCGAATGCGAAAACCACCGCAAGAAGCTCTGGTTCAGTCACAGTATAATTCTTCTGGGCCACATTTAGAGCCTTGCTAGCATAGTAAATAGGGTGAAGAATTTTCTCTCGCCTCTGTCCCAATACTACACCAAGAGCCACACCACTTGCATCACACATTACCTCAAACGGTTGTCCCCAATCCGGTGAAATAATGACAGGTGCAGTAACTAACTTCTCCTTCAACTCTCCAAATGCTCTAAGACAAGAATCATCAAAATAGAACTTACACTCCTTCTCGAGCAGTTTGCACAAAGGATGTGCAATATGTGAGAAATCTTTAATGAATCTCCTATAAAAACCTACATGCCCAAGAAAACTCCTAACACCTTTTACAGAGATAGGCGGGAGAGGTTTTTCTATTACCTCAACTTTTGCTTTATCTACCTCAATGCCTTTCTCAGAAATTCGATGACCTAGAGCTATCCCTTCTTTCACCATAAAGTGGTACTTCTCCCAATTCAGCACCAGATTGCAATCTTCACACCTTTTCAGTACCTCAGCCAAATGATTCAGACATCGATCAAAATAGTCACCTACCACAGAGAAATCACCCATAAATACTTCAATAGTGTCCTCCACCATATCAGAGAATATTGACATCATACAATGCTAGAAGGTTGCTATAGCATTGCATAACCCAAAGGGCATTCGGTTGAAGGCAAAAGTCCCATAAGGGCAAGTGAAGGTGGTCTTCTCTTGGTCCTCCGGAGATATAGAAATCTGATTGTAGCTCGAATAACCATCAAGAAAACAATACCAACCCTTACCAGCAAGTCTATCCAACATCTGATCCATAAATGGCATAGGGAAATGGTCTTTTTCTGTCCAAGCATTTAGCTGCCGGTAGTCCATGCAGACTCTCCATCCAAATCACGGGCCGCATCGTAACAAGCTCATTTCTCTCATTAGGCACCACAGTAATCCCACCTTTCTTGGGCACACATTGAAAAAGGCATACCCAACTACTATCTGTAATGGGATAGATAACTTCAGCATCCAACCACTTGATGATCTCCTTTTCAACTTCCTCTTGCATAGGTGGTTTTAATGTTCTTTGGTGCTAAATACTAGGTTTGTGATCTAGCATGAGTTGGATTTTATGGGAACAATTATAGGAGGAATCCCAATAATATCCGCAATAGTCCACCCAATAGCTCGCTTGAACCTCTTTAACATAGTAACCAAGCACTCTACTTGTCTCGCATTTAGATCTGCCGCAATGATGACCGGGAAAGTGTTATCTCTATCCAAGAATACATACCTCAAATGTGGTGGTAGAGCCTTAAGCTCCAATTTTGGTGCCTCAACTATAGATGGTCTCGCTGGTGGAGACTCACGATTTGTCATGTCTAATTCATACTTCTTTTGTTTTGACCGATATTCACACCTATCTACTGCAGCTACCAACTCATCGTACTCTTCAATACTATCACTATCGAAATTCATCATAACTGTTGCTAGTGCCTCAACACCGAGTCGCTCTTCAATTTGCACTTTTGTTCTAGTCTCAACTCTGTAGGTTATAGCAGATACCGTTTGGAGCTCACCACTCTGCTTCATGGATCTACAAATATTGAAGGTTGCTTCTTTATTGTTCAGTCTGAACTTCATCTATCCCTTCTCCATATCAACCAATACACGACATGTGGAAGGAATGGTCTCCTAAGGATGATGGGAATATCAAAATCAACCTCACAGTCAAGAATCACAAAATCCGCATGAAAAATGAATGACTCCACTTTTACTACCACATCATAGAGTACACCAATGGGCCTTTTCATGGTTAGATCAGCCATAAGTAGCCGCATCGTAATAGGCTTTGGATCCCCTAGACCCAACTTCTTATAAATAGACAATGGCATGAGGTTGATGCTAGCACCAAGATCACACAATGCCTTAGCAAAGTGTAACAACCCTATAGTACATGGGATCATGAAAGCACCAGGGTTTTCCTTCTTCTACACAAGTGATCTTGTAGCAATAGCGCTACAATGCTGCAATCTATCGTCATCTTCAAAACTCACCGACCTTTTCTTTGTCACCATATCTTTCATAAACTTCGCATATCCAGGCATTTGCTCCAAAGCTTCTATCAAAGGAACATTGATGGAAAGTTGTTTCAACATAGTAATAAACCTGCAATATTTACCATCTTTAGTCTTCTTCACTAACCTCTCTAGAAAAGGTGGTGGAGGTCTAGGTATGGGGGCCACTTTCTGAGATATCTCTACTTCTTTCTCCATCACATTCTCAGACTCTTCTCTAACCTCTACCACATCATCTTTTTTTCTAATCTCAACATCCACGACAGACGGCATAGGTGGATCTATGGTTTGCTTACCACCTCGAGTAGTAACTTCCATACTATGACCATTATTCTTTGAATTCTGGATGGTGTTGGTAGGAAAAGTGCCAGGTTGACGTGGGTTCACTGTAGTAGACAACTAAGTCATCTGCTGCTCTAGATGCTTTATTCACACTGCATGGGCATTGACCTTTTGACCAATACCAGACAAGTCGTTTCTCATCTCCTTCACATTGTTATTAGTTGCATCAAACCTCCTCATCATCTTCTGCATCATATCCTTAACACGCGCCATATTACGTCCAACTTCCCTAGTACCGGATTCCCAATTTTGAGGATGAACATAAGGTCCATCCCAATCGTTTCTGTTGCCATAGTTGTTCCGGTTGTAGTTTATGTCACGATTAAAGTTACCATGCCGGACATAGTGGCCCTCTCAGTTGTAATTGCCATAGTTCCGACCTTGGTTTCCGTGACCTCGGCGCCAATTTTCCATGTTGAATCCTTGGGCGTTTGGTCGGATACCCCCCGTTTGATTATTCACCGCATAAGCATCCTCCTCATAGTAACCTTCTTCAACTGGTGGAGGGGTTCTAGTCAAGTAGTTCACAGCATTTACCTTTTCCGCACTTCTGCTCACAAGCTTTAACACCAACCCCACTCGGTCCTCATCTACGCTATCGACCTCCTAGTGCTCCATGCTTTATTGTTGGGAGAGACCTTCTCCCATTTTTTTAAAATCTAAGCATATGTGCACTCACCATATGATCCTCCAGCTATAGTATCAAGCACTGCTTTATTGTTGTCATCCTGCCTTCGATAGAAATATTCTTTCAGTGAATCATCATCAATACGGTGATTCGGCACACCTCTTTGAAACGCAGTGAATCAGTCCAAAGAGTTACTCACAGACTCTCAAGGTAATGCCACAAAATTATTGACCTTATCTTTGTGATTGAGCTTCTTGGATACTTGATAATATCTTGCTAAGAACACATCATTCAGTTGTTCCAATGTATATATTGAGTTATAAGGGAGCTCAGTAAACCATACAGCAGCATCGCCTGTCAGTGATAGAGGGAACACTCGCAATCCTATAACATACATATCCAAGTCTGGTCGACCTACACAACTTTTGCAAACCACCCTTAGCTTTGCTATGTGAGCTTGTGGGTCCTCCGATGGTGACCCCGAGAACAAGCCCCTAGTTGTAAGCATCTGCATCAAACTGCTGGTCACTACAAATGTGTGCCCCGGATGCAAAGGGGGTAGGACAAGAGGTCCATCTGAGTCAGCAATGTTTACGTTGCCCCTATAGTTTTCATGCAATCGTAGACCTGGTGGACCATGCACCCTCACTACATCTCCCAATTGATTTTCAGCTAGAACCTGGTTGTCTCCCCTAACCAACATCGGGGGTTGCAACTCAACTTCATCACCTAAGTTGCCTCCGATAGGATTAACTTGAACTTCTTGATTGTTCATTCTTGGCAAAGTTCGGTTCAACTCTGGATCGTAAGGAGTAAGTGGTTCACCTTGGCTCCGTGTGCTTGGCATACACTGAAGTCAGAACCTGAGAGAGACAAAAACAAAACAAAAGTAAAATTAGGAAATATTTGACGAAAGTTCAATAATGTAGTTAAAATTAATTTAAAAGCCAAATCCCCCAGCAGCGGCGCCAAAATTTGTTCTGCTCAAGTTAAACCTCCCTAAAGAAGTCAATAAGTAATGAGTAATGAAAAGTCAATTTTGGTTGTTATTAAGATGAGAGAATTAACTAGGGTATACATGTTCCCCACAAACTCATAACGCAGTAATCCTAGTAATAGCAATCATTTCCTAGTGTACTACATGCAAAGTGATATGTTAGGTATCTGCAAATCCTTGGTCCAGCATCACGGGAATTTCACCCCGCACATTGGTCCGGCTACGTGTGTATAATTTACTAACCATTACCTTTACCTCATATTAGACATCACATCGATGTTTAGCTTAGTTATTATTTCGCATCAATCGACACTAGCCTATTAGATAGTATCACAATAAATCTATGTTGCTAATTCTTTTCTTGTTGATTACCTCCTTGGTCTGGCAGGTAGCAACATGGCGAGTTCTAACGTTTGCAACCGCTAAAAACACTTCTAAACGAAAGAATTTTCAATGCATGCACCACACTATTCAAGAATTGCTTATTTACTATTCATACTTTGTTAATCGCTCATGGTTCCCACAACCCTAGTTGTGGAGTTTAGTTAACCATAATCATATGAACACAAATCATTGTTTTAGATGAAAGAATTATGAACTTACGTAAGACGAATAATAAACCCATAAATTCAACTTGAATTGCAACATCCAAATCTTCCAAAACGATCTTAAGGAAATTAATAATTGCTCAAGTTGCAAGTTAATCTCCCAAGTCAAGAAATAGAATAAAAGTAATAAAATCCAACCCTAAAAATAAGGTTTACATGCCCTATTTATAGAAAAACAAGTCCTAAATAAAAAGAGAAACAAATAAGGAAAGTTTATTCAGTCACGCGTCTTCATTCCACAAGACTTACTCACGGACCGTCAATGGATCTATGGTCCGTGAGTCCCTTCCATCAGCCAGGATTTAGAAAATATTTCAGCTTCCAATAATTATCTTCTCTAAAGAAAATTACGGAAATGCAGTACGGACCGTAGATCAATCTACTGTCTGTCAATCCCTCTCCGTAGCTCCACACTTACAATCTTCAAAAATCAGGTATTGGAATACTCGCTGTATGAATCTACGGATCAACAGTACGGTTCGTAGATCATTCTACGGATCGTCAATGGTAACCGTGGTTCCACACTTGGTTAGATTTCCCTGATTTGCCTTGCCTGATGATTTACGACCACCATCGACGGTGCGTCAATGGACCTACGGTCCGTATATAACCTCCTTAGATGCCCTTTTTTGCATTTCTTTCAGCTGTCCCTTCACTTCCGCGCATAAATATCTTTCCTGCAAAATATGATACCAACACATAAAAACCAATACAAAACGGCCCTAGACACACACAACTTGTAAGTGAAATGTATTAGAAATACCGTAAACTCACAGTATATCACCTACATATCTCTAGTTATACTAGAATCAGGTCGTGGGTAGTTCTAGATTTAGGAGCAAACGAAGCTCCTAAAATTGAAAAGGCGGTATGATACTCGAACAGGAATGATAGGGGCTTGGATGGATATGATTAGAGTAGCGAGAAGAGCATGACAAAGTGATTTCCAGTTTAAGCAAATGATCATATGAAAATCGGTAATATGAGTAACTAAGAATCGAGAAGGCCTTTGTTGCGATAGATTTGTAAGCATGATAACTATAGATGAGATGGCGATAAATATCGCTTGCAATATCAGTCTCTACAAATTTATAGCTTGTGATACGACTAAATAAATAGATTAGAGCAGATATATCAAATGAATGATAAATGTAAACATGATGCAATTTCCTATATCGACCATGAAATTTGCCTTAAGACCATGAAAATGACGACTTAGGCTATGACGTCTAGGGCCATGATAAACAAAAAGTAAATCCTTAGGTCATGAAAATGTTGTCTGTAGGCCACGAAAAATGATGCCCTTAGACTATGACACCTTCGGATCATGATAAATAGAAATTAAATCATTAAGCCATGAAACGATGTCTGCGGTCCATGAAAGATGATTCCTTTAGACCATGGCACCTTCAGAACATGATAGGCATAAAGTAAATCCGTAAGCTATGAAATATTGTCTGCAGGCCATGAAAGATTATGCCTTTGGTCTATGACTCCTTCGAATGTAAATGATGAGTAAAGAAAGTGTATCTGTTTTGAAGTAATTCAAGCATCGTGTGGCTTGATTTGATAGTTACTCTGCACGGATGTGTTCAGGCATAGGCAATTTTCGGGCACAATGCAATTCTCGGGCACATGAAATCTCAGGCACAATGCAAATCTTGGGCACAATGCAATCTCGAACGCATGCAATTCTCGGCTTCATGCAAATCTTAGGCACAATGCAATCTCGGACACATGCAATTCTCGGGCTCAATGAAATTTTGGGCACATGCAATCTTCAGGCTCAATGTAATTCTAGGAATTAATGTAATCTCGTGCACAAGCAATCTTCACGCACAATTTAATCTCGAGCAAACTGCAATCTCGGGCTCATGTGGTTTTTGGGCTCATGCAATCTTCAGGAACAATGCAATATCAGGCATAATGCACTATCCGGCTCAATATAATTCTTGTGCGCAATGCAATCTCGGGCTCATGCAATTCTCGGCCACAATACAATCTCAGGTTCATGCAGTCTTTGGGCACATGCAATCTTTGGGCATAAGGCAATATCAGGATCAATGCATTATTAGGCACAATGCAATCTCAAGCTCAATGCATTTCTCAAGCGCATTGCATTTGTGGGGCAAATGCAATGGTTGGGCACAATGCAATCTCGGGCACAATGTAATCTCGAGATGAATGCAGTTTCAGATATGATATAATATGTGAGAGTATGAAGCATCTAGGACATTTGCCTGTTAGAAGGGTCCAGTGACATTTATTGTCACCAGTTGGTCTTTCCTCTTGTTGGAAGGATAGTGTGCCATTTGTTAGTGATTTTTGTGCTCAAAATAATGTAGCTAGATCTTTCTTCATATTGAAAGGACATGGTGCTATTAACAAGTGATTCTTGGGCTCAATATAAAGTATCCTGGTCCTTCACAATGTTGGAAGGACAGTGTGCAATTTGACTGGAGATTAGGGCTCAATAGTTTGGTCCTTTGCCTTGTTGGAAGGACAGTGTGCCATTCGTTGGCGATTTTCGAGCCCAGAACAATGTAGGTAGATCATTCTTCATATTAGAAGGATAGAATGCCATTGATTAGCAATTTGTCGGGCTTAATATAAAGTAGCTTGGTCCTTCGCATTGTTGGAAGGACAGTGTGCCATTTGACTGGCGATTCAGGCTCAGTAGTTTGGTTGTTTTCCTTGTTAGAAGTACAGTGTGCCATTTGTTGGCGATTTTTCATATCAGAAAAATGTAGCTTGATCCTTCTTCGTATTAGAAGGACAGAATGCCATTGATTAGAGATTTATCGGGTTTAGTATGACGGTATATCGATTCTTCAAGCGATGTTGAAGTTTCTTTTTTTATATGTACCTCTTTTTTCTGCATTCAAAGAGAAATAGATATTTAAGGGTAGGTTGATCTGCATCCCTGATTTGGCATAATAATCTCCCTTGAAGTCTGCTCGAATGTCATTTATAGTGTTGTCAAAATTTTGAGGTGCCCTCAAAATTTCTGCATAATGGAGAATTTCTAATTATCTGATGTTCATTGTAGACCACAAGTTGTTCTCTTGATTTTTGAAATTTTCTGAAAACATCTACCCCAGTCTCATTACTCGTAGATTAATGAGGTCCCCTCTTGCAAGAAAATATAAACTTTTGATGGAATTTTTGAGATCTTCTCAAAAATTCTGCCCCAGTTGGCCTGCAAAAAGAATGCTTCTTTAATTTGATGGAATTTTGGGCTTCTTCCCAAAAAAATTGCCCAAGTATTATAACTTGTAAGAAAAAATTTGATGTAATTTTTGAGATCCTCTCAAAAATTTTGCCTCAGTTGTGGCTTGCTAGAAAAAAAATTCTTTGATGAAATTTTTGAGACCCTCTCAAAATTTTTGACCCTGTTACCAAAAAAAGGAGAAAATGAATTTTTTATTAGGATAAGACGGAACTCCATAGGAGAGCCTACGTATACCCTCTTAAACGGAAATGAGGTCTCACGTAGTTCCTAATACAAAGTAAAAATAGCATAACTCAAAACATTACTAAGCAACAAACTGAAGGGATAGTTTCTGACAAAACTTTATTGTCCATGTGCTAACATGGGTACTTTAAACGACACAAGCCCTTATTGGAATCTGCATCAAACGATTTTCAACATTTTTTCTGTTGGGACTACTTTGGCACAAGGTATGTCTAGTGTATGACTTTAGCATTAATGAACTGTTGAATATTGTTTCTCAGAGCACAACATTCTTCAGTAGTATTTTCGTTCATCCCTGAATTATACTCCCAAATTTTGTTGGGATCATACCATTTGGATTGAGTATTCGTATTCTTGGCCGGGATAGGTGTCACACAGCCAACAACTTTAAGATTTTCATAAAGTTGGTCAACGGATTTAGCTAATGAAGCGTAAATTTTGATGGGCTTCTTCTTAGCATTGAAAAGGTTTTGAGAATTTGAGGCTTATTAAGGGTTTTGTCATTGTGGATAAGATATGCTAGTTTTTGATATGGTAGAGGATAGTTCTGACATGGAGGCATTTGATATGGAGGAATTTGAAATGATATGAGAGGTGCGCGATACCAAGGAACCTAGTGCGGAGGCGTCTCATATCGAGGAGCTTGCAGAGTGGGATTATGCAGGCGGGGAGTAAGATATGGAGGTCTAGAAGCATAAACATGATATTGGGGAGAATATGGGTTATTTTAAAATTGACTATTCCCTTGAAGCATATGAATGGAGCTTTGTTTATTTGAGGATGAGAATTAGGGTGAGTTGGTGGAGGATTATTTTGGAAAGTGGCTTGGCTTGTGACATGCTTTTAATCCATGTTTGTCTCCAAAGTTGTATTGGCAGAGAGTAACAGCTTGGCCCACTTGCGCATACCAGATATCTCTTCTTCTAATTCCCATATTTTCTGTTCCAAACTTGAGACCATCTTGTTTGAATGATGCTCCTTTT
The DNA here is from genome assembly GCF_000226075.1 of Solanum tuberosum. NCBI lineage: Eukaryota > Viridiplantae > Streptophyta > Magnoliopsida > Solanales > Solanaceae > Solanum > Solanum tuberosum. The sequence continues at coordinate 857,352 of NW_006239042.1, forward strand.
GAATAGCTCAACCCATAATCTTAACATTACTCACCTTCTTCTTTCCTTTGCGATTCTCACTTGACAGAGAAGGAGGAGCGCCTTTTTATCGTGTGTGGTAAACTATGGTCTACAGAACAACCATAGGGGAAGGGTAAAAATAATAAAGGCAAAAGAAAACCCAAGTTAGAACATTGCATAGAATGAGACAGCAAACACATTGCTTTAAGATAAATGCCCTAAATACAAGGAGCCTCGCTCAGCCAGAGATAGGCCTAAAACAACACATAAGTGATGCACAATAATTAATTTAAGCCTCATTTGCCAATTTGGAATTTAGGTTAGAGGAAATAAATCAACTTTCACTTATTATAGAATTCAACCATTACATCATAATTGAAGACGAAAACTAAAAATAAACTAAAGGGAGAGGGGTAACATGAGAAAGTCATCCTAAATTCTGAAATCTTGAAGATATCGGTTCCAAGAGCTTAGCGCCAGCTGACCTCATGGATATGGAGTAATTTGATGCCCGAGGTTTAACAGGTTGTGTGCCCATATGTTTTCTCTTTCATCAGTGAGCCCATAGTTTCCTTCCCCACTCAATTCTCTGCCCTTAGCCTCTTTTAGGATCCATATACAATACTCAAGTGTACAGAAGGCCCTTCGTGCACCCATAGAAATAGTTACCACACATTCCCATCTTCGAAGTATGTTGTGGACTTGTGGATTATCTAATCCAAAGTGATACTTAAACTGTTCCATGTTGGATCAGAGTGGTATTACTTGAGTTTGTCTAAATTGTCGGAGTACTCAAAGAGAAGTGTATGGTTGAATGCCCTTTTAAGCAAATAAGCTCAATTAAATAGCATTCATCGTCTCTTATTAATGCATGGAGGGCGGATAGACAATAAAGTTCCCATTGGATGCGGTAGCTGTCGAGTTCTATCAAAACTATTTGCCAGTTTATGAATCCCCCAAAGGCGGTGAAACCTACCATTCTTCTTAAATGACTTTCGATTTTGTTGCCTGTACCATCAAGCATATCTATTATGTCAGGCCGTCTATAGAAATATTCGATAGCCCACAATTGCAGCACAAGGTTGCATCACTCAAAAAATATTCTACCATTGACGCATGCCGACAAACATCTCATTATTTCCGCCAGAATCATGGGCACTATGGTTTTCCTAGGTTCACCCACTCTTTGAGCTATATTTTGAACCACGTTACCCAAACATGTGTAGATCTTTCCCCTCTCTTTAGGAAGAACAAAAGAACCTAATAGGGCGATGGCAAAGGCATTCAAGCGATATGTTTCCCATCTCTCGATGGAGCACTCAAATTCTTCATAGAAGGAATAATAACCACCTTCTTGGCCAAAGCGTAAATATAGAAATTCGAAACAAGTACACCCAAGATCTAAACAAGTTAAGGTTGGATTGACCTTCATTCCCAAACTTTTTAGAAACTCCCTTGATGATGGCTTATAGGGTACCATCATTTCATACTTATGGTATGGAAACTCGATGAAACCACTAATCTTTTCAATCGTTTGCACCAAATTGAAATTAACAAATTTGATGACCATCCTCATAGGGTCCTAAAATTCTAGCAAGGCCCTAATCAAGTTTAATACCACAGAAAAATTTCGAGCTAAGACTCAAACCTTTCTTCATAGTAAGTGAGATTTTACCAAGGAATTAAAAATTTCTTTAGTGTCAAGGTCACTAGATGTAGCACCTTAAGTTACAAAAAGAACAAAATTTGAAATAGAAAAATCCGAAATTTTGAAAGTTATGCTTAAGTTATGAGTTTTGGGTCAACTTCAAATGATCATAACTCTTAGTACAGGATGATTTAGGTGTGTCATAAGATGGAAAATGAAATATCTTTAAATTATCTTTCCAACGCCATCAAGTTTTCTAAGTTTCGAGTTCGGATGAGTAAGAAATGCCCTTTTGAAGTCGGGATGTCCAGCTAAGGAAAGTTATCCGAAAATAGCGAGGGGTATTTTGGTCTTTTCCTTACCAAATCAGATTTAATTCGTTTTTAGTAAGGTTTGAAGGGTCTAATCCTATTATTTTCAGTTTTATAATCCAAATATACGCCTAGGGTTTTAGTTTAGAGTTCACGATGAGAAAAGAAGAGCGAAGAAGAAAGGATTAAGGCGTTTGTCTAGGTTCTTGAGTTTTGTTGCGGATCTTCGCCATGGGTTTGATCACTAGGAGGTATGTAAGCTTCCATACTATTGGGTTCGTTCACCCACATGTCAATCATGTGTTTCTTTTGTGAATATATCCATAAATATTGACCAATTTAATTTCTTGATGAGTTATTGATAAGAATTCTTGAAGTTTCCTTATCTATTAAGTTTTAATGTAAGATTCTACTTGGATCAATTTCAAACAACCATATCTCTTAGATTATAAACAGTTACATGAGCCATAACCTATTAAATTAAAGGTATTTGAATCTACTTTCCAACGCCACAAATTTTTCGTCAATCCAACTTCTGAGTAAAGAGTTTTGACTATTCTAGTAACCTATACAGTGCTGTTATGAATTTAGCCTGCGGGAAAACGTTAAAAAAGGTTGTTTTTTATTTTTTTACCTCCAAAAAAACCTAAACGATTTTTTTGACTAATAAAAGACTCAAAAACAATCAGATTTTCATCTTTTAATCCATCATTCTCTTCTCTCTCAAACCCTAGGGGACAACCCTAAGGAAAAATCAAAGTAGAACACTCTATTCAAGATTCTTTCAATCTTTTTCAAGATTCTTCTTCAAGGTAAGTCTTTTTCCAAGAATTCCATTTTTTTCAACTCAAATTCTCCATATAATTATGAATCACTAATGAAAATCATAATTCTTGGTCATAGAGATTTCAAGAAACTAATTCAAGAATCTCAAGAAATGTTTTCTTGATCGTTTACCTTCTAGCTAGGGTTTCAATGCTTCTAATCAAGTTCTTCTTCAAGATCCTTTTGAAGAATCTTGAAGAACCTTGTTCTTCCATGTATGTAAGTCTATCATTGTGTTGGACTAGTTCCTCACGCCCTACATCTACTTTCAAATCAGTAAAAGAGAAATCTAGGATTTTACCCTTAGATTTGAGTATTGTTGAAATAAGTTAATTTTGAGTTCTTGAGTTTGTGTTTCTTTTAAAAGTTCTATTCCCAATTATCGAATTACTATATTTTTATTGAGATCCTTCATATCATGAATAATAACTCTTGAATTCATAATTCAAATTTCAAGAAAGAGTTAAGAATAGAGTTCAAGAAAGTCTTTGAGTTCAACTGTGAATCCTTTGAGATCAACTATCGATTTGCGCTAAGTTTTTAAAAAGTAAGTATGCGAATGAGAAAAGTCGTATACCAGAGTTCCATATTCTTATTTATACCCTCGAGTCGAGTCGTTCTGGCCCATAAATTCCACATGAACTCTATTAGTTGAGTATCTTTGAGAGGAGTAGGATCTTCAAGTTCTAAGTCTTGAGTATTGAGTTCCTAATCGTTTTGGGATTTTATTCATAATCATGGGGCTACTACATGTTACCCATGGAGGTCTTTGAGTTGAGTAGTTCATCCCCACAATTTTGCATGAAACCTATGAGTCGAGCCGTCTTGAGATGAAAGGTATCATTAACATTCTTGAGTTGAGTCATTCATATCCATAATTCTGCATGAACCCTATGATTTGAGTTATAAATTTTGAAAAGATTCTTCAAGCCAACAATTGAATTCTTAAACTGAGTTGTGAGAAAGTAAAGATGAGTTTTGAGAAAAGAGTTTCTAAAGCATGATTAGTTTGGCAATCGAGTATGTCATCAATGTATGAGTGGTATGGTATTAGATATACCATCAATGTTGATACTGTATGAGTTCCCGAGTCATAATTGATCATATTATAATATGATTTTGGAATGTTTTTGAGAAGTAGCAGAGTTGAGTTCATTTTCTTTAAAATAATATATGGGAACTAAGTATTCCGAAGAGTAAATGTTTTCACAAGACTTGGCGAAATCATGAGCATCTTGGTGGATAGTAGGCCAGCAGTACCCACACTGGAAAATCTTAGGTGCTGTTCGAATAGCACTATGATGCCCACCAAGAGGCGATGAATGACATGCTTCAAGTACACTCAACATCTCAATCTCGGGCACACATCAACGAATAATCCCATTAGCACAACTACGATACAAGCAATGCTCATCCCAAAAGAATTTCTTCAGATCATGCATAAACTCTTTTCTTTGGTGAAAAGACAAATTCGGGGGCACAATATCGCTAGTCAAACAATTAGTAAATTTTTGTGAACCAAGGAATCAGATCATGAGAAGCAGCCAATACCTGTTCATCTGGAAAGGCATCATTAATTTCAGCCCTATCACCAAGCTTTAGCATAGCCTCATCCTCTAATCTGGATAAGTGATCGGCAACTCGATTTTTGGTCCCCTTTCTATCTTTTACCACAAAATCAAACTCTTGCAGCAATAATACCCATCTAATCAACCTCGGCTTTGCATCCTTCTTTGCCATCAAGTATTTCAATGCAGAATGGTCAGTATGAACTATGACCTTGGTACCAAGCAAGTAGGATCGAAATTTCTCGAATGCGAAAACCACCACAAGAAGCTCTTGTTTAGTCACAGTATAATTCTTCTGGGCCACATTTAGAGCCTTGCTAGCATAGTAAATAGGGTGAAGAATTTTCTCTCACCTCTATTCCAATACTACACCAAGAGCCACGCCACTTGCATCACACATTACCTCAAACGATTGTCCCCAATTCGGTGAAATAATGACAGGTGCAGTAACTAACTTCTCCTTCAACTCTCCAAATGCTCTAAGACAAGCATCATCAAAATAAAACTTACACCCCTTCTCGAGCAGTTGCACAAAGGATGTGCAATATTGGAGAAATCTTTGATGAATCTCCTATAAAAACCTACATGCCCAAGAAAACTCCTAATACCTTTTACAGAGATAGGCGGGGGAAGTTTTTCTATTACCTCAACTTTCGCTTTATCTAATTCAATTCCCTTCTTAGAAATTCGATGACCTAGAACTATCCCTTCTTTCACCATAAAGTGGCACTTCTCACAATTCAGCATCAGATTGCAATCTTCACACCTTTTCAGTGCCTCAGCCAAATGATTCAGACATCGATCAAAATAGTCACCTACCACAGAGAAATCATCCATAAATACCTCAATAGTGTCCTCCACCATATCAGAGAATATTGACATCATACAACGCTAGAAGGTTGCTGGAGCATTGCATAACCCAAAGGGCATTCGTTTGAAGGCGAAAGTCCCATAAGGGCAAGTGAAGGTGGTCTTCTCTTGGTCCTCCGGAGATATAGAAATCTGATTGTAGCCCGAATAACCATCAAGAAAACAATACCAACCCTTACCAACAAGTCTATCCAGCATCTGATCTATAAAGGGCATAGAGAAATGGTCCTTTTCTGTCCAAGAATTAACTTCTGGTAGTCCATGCAGACTATCCATCCAATTACGGGCCGCATCGGAACAAGCTCGTTTCTCTCATTAGGCACCACAGTAATCCCACCTTTCTTTGGCACACATTGAAAAGGGCATACCCAACTACTATCTGCAATAGGATAGATAACTTCAGCATCCAACCACTTGATTTCAACTGCCTCTTGCATAGGTGGATTTAATCTTCTTTGGTGCTCAATATTAGGTTTGTGATCTAGCATGAATTGGATTTTGTGGGAACAAATACCAGAAGGAATCCCAATAATATCCGCATTAGTCCACCCAATAGCTCGCTTGAACCTCTTTAACATATTCACTAAGCACTCTACTTGTCTCGCATTTAGATCTGCCGCAATGATGACTGGCAAAGTGTTTTCTCTGTCCAAGAATACATACCTCAAATGTGGTGGTAGAGCCTTAAGCTCCAATTTCGGTGACTCAACTATAGATGGTCTCGTTGGTGGAGACTCACGATTTTTCATGTCCAATTCATAGTTCTTTTGTTTTGACCGATATTCACACCTATTTAGTGCAACTACCAACTCATCGTATTCTTCAATACCATCACTATCGAAATTCATCATAACTGCTGCTAGTGCCTCAACACCGAGTTGCTCTTCAATTTGCACTTTTGTTCCACTCTCAGCTCTGTAAGTTATAGCAGATATCGTTTGGAGCTCACCACTCTGCTTCATGGATCTACAAATATTGAAAGTTGCTTCTTTATTGTTCAGTCTGAACTTCATCTGTCCCTTCTCCATATCAGCCAATGCACGACATATGGCAAGGAATGGTCTCCCAAGGATGATGGGAACATCAAAATCAACCTCACAGTCAAGAATCACAAAATCCGCTGGAAAGATGAATGACTCCACTTTTACTAGCACATCATAGAGTACACCAATGGGCCTTTTCATGGTTAGATCGGCCATAAGTAGCCGCATCGTAATAGGCTTTGGATCCCCTAGACCCAACTTCTTATAAATAAATAATGGCATGAGGTTGCTGCTAGCACCAAGATCACACAATGCCTTAGCAAAGTTTAACAACCCTATAGTACATGGGATCATGAAAGCACCACGCTCTTCCTTCTTCTACACAAGTGATCTTGTAGCAATAGCACTACAGTGCTGCAATCTATCGTCATCTTCAAAACTCACAGACCTTTTCTTTGTCACCATATCTTTCATAAACTTTGCATACCTAGGCATTTTCTCCAAAGCTTCTATCAAAGGAACATTGATGGAAAGCTGCTTCAACATAGTAATAAACCTACGATATTTACCATCTTTAGTCTTCTTCACTAACCTCTCTTGAAAAGGCGTTGGAGGTCTAGGTATGGGGGTCACTTTTTGAGATATCTCTGCTTCTTTCTCCGTCACATTCTCAGACTCTTCTCTAACCTCTACCACATCATCTTCTTTTCTAATGTCAACATCCACCACAAACGACATAGGTGGATCTATGGTTTGCTTACCACCTCGAGTAGTAACTGTCATACTATGACCATCATTCTTTGAATTATGGATGGGGTTGCTAGGAAAAGTGCCAGGTTGACGTGGGTTCACTGTAGTAGACAATTGTGTCATCTGCTGCTCTAGGTGCTTTATTGACACTGCGTGGGCATCAACCTTTTGTCCAATACCAGACAAGTCACTTCTCATCTCCTTCACATTCTCATCAGTTGCATCAAACCTTCTCATCATCTTCTGCATCATATCTTCAATATGCGCCAAAAATACCAGACAAGTCGTTTCTCATCTCCTTCACATTGTCATTAGTTGCATCAAACCTCCTCATCATCTTCTGCATCATATCTTTAATACGCGCCATATTGCCTCCAACTTCCCTAGTATCGGATTCCCAATTTTGAGGAGGAACATAAGGTCCACCCCAATCATTTTTGTTGCCATAGTTGTTACGGTTGTAGTTGTTGTCACGATTAAAGTTCCCATCCCAGACATATTGGCCCTCTCGGTTGTAATTACCATAGTTCCGACCTTGGTTTCCTTGACCTTGGTTTCCTTGACCTTGGCACCAATTTTCCATGTTGAATCCTTGGGCGTTTGGTCGGATACCCCTCATTTGATCATTCACCACATAAGCATCCTCTTCATAGTAACCTTCTTCAACTAGTGGTGGGGTTTTAGTCAAGTAGTTCACATCATTTACCTTTTCCGCACTTCTGCTCACATGCTTTAACACCAACCCAACTCGGTCCTCATCTGCGCCATCGACCTCCTAGTACTCCATGCCTTATTGTTGCGAGAGATCTTCCCCCATTTTTTTCCAATCTGAGCATATGTGCACTCACCATATGGTCCTCCAGCTATAGTATCAAGCACTGCTTTATTGTTGTCATGCTGCCTTCGATAGAAATATTCCTTCAGTGAGTCATCATCAATACGGTGATTCGGCACACCTATTTGAAACGCAGTGAATCTGTCCCAAGAGTTACACACAGACTCTCAAGGTAATGCCACAAAATTGTTGACCTTATCTTTGTGATTGAGCTTCTTGGACACTTGATAATATCTTGCTAAGAACATATCCTTCAGTTGTTCCAATGTATATATTGAGTTATAAGGGAACTGAGTGAACAATACAACAACATTGCCTGTCAGTGATAGAGGGAACACTCGCAATCCGATAACATTCATATCCAAGTCTGGTCGACCTACCCAAATTTTTCAAACCACCCTTAGCTTGGCTATGTGAGCATGTGGGTCCTCCGATGGTGACCCCGAGAACAAGCCCCTTGTTGTAAGCATCTGCATCAAGCTGCTGGTCACTATAAATGTGTGCCCCGGAGGCAAAGGGGGTAGGACAAGAGGTTCATCTGAGTCAGCAATGTTTATGTTGCCCCTATAGTTGTCATGCAGTCGTAGACCTGGTGGACCATGCACCCTCACTACATCTCCCAATTGATTTTCAGCTAGAACCTGGTTGTCTCCCCTAACCAACATCGGAGGTTGCAACTCAACTTCATAACCTAGGTTACCTCCGATAGGATTAACTTAAACTCCTTGATTGTTCATTCTTTGCAAAGTTCGGTTCAACTCTGGATCGTAAGGAGTAAGTGGTTCACCTTGGCTCTGTGTGGTTGGCATACACTAAAGTCAGAACCTGAGAGAGACAAAACAAAAACAAAAGTAAAATTAGGAAATATTTGACGAAAGTTCAATAATGTAGTTAAAATTAATTTAAAAGCCAAATCCCCCAGCAGCGGCGCCAAATTTTTTACGCTTAAATTAAACCTCCCTAAAGAAGTCAATAAGTAATCGGTAATGAAAAGTCAATTTTGGTTGTTATTAAGATGAGAGAATTAACTAGGGTATAAATGTTCCCCACAAGCTCATTACGCAGTAATCCTAGTAATAGCAATCATTTCCTAGTGTACTACATGCAAAGTGATAAGTTAGGTATCTCTAAATCTTTGGTCCAGCATCTAGAGAATTTAACCCCGTACATTGGTCAGGTTACGTGTGTATAATTTACTAACCGTTACCTTTACCTCATATTAGACATCACTTCAATGTTTAGCTTAGTCATTACTTCGCACCAATCGACACTAGACTATTAGATAGTATCACACTAAATCTATGTTGATAATTCTTTTCTTGTTAATTACCTCCTTGGTCCGGCAAGTAGTAACAAGGCGAGTTCTAACGTTGGCCACCGTTAAAAAGACTTCTAAACGAAAGAATTATCAATGCATGCAAAACACTATTCAAGAATTGCTTATTTACTATTCATACTTTGTGAATCGCTCATGGTTTCCACAACCCTAGTTATGGTTAATTGTTCATGGTTCCCACAACCCTAGTTGTGGAGTTTAGTTACCCATAATCATATGAACACAATTCATTGTTTTAAATGAAAGAATTATGAACTTACGTAAGACGAATAATAAACCCATAAATTCAACTTGAATTGCAACATCCAAATCTTCCAAAAAGATCTTAAGGAAATTAGTAATTGCTCAAGTTGCAAGTTAATCTCCCAAGTCAAGAAATAGAATAAAAGTAATAAAATCCAACCCTAAAATTGAGGTTTACATGCCTTATTTATAGAAAACAAGTCCTAAATTAAAAGGGAAACAAATAAGGAAAGTTTATTCAGGCACGCGTCTTCATTCCACAAGACTTACTCATGGACCGTCAATGGATCTATGTCCCTTCCGTCAGCCAGGACTTAGAAAATATTTCAGCTTCTAAAAATCATCTTCTCTGAAGAAAATTACGGAAATGCAGTACGGACCATAGATCAATCTACTGTATGTCAATCCCTCTCCGTAGCTCCACATTTACAATCTTTAAAATCAGGTATTGGAACCCTCGCAGTATCAATCTACGGATCAACAGTACGGTCCGTTGATCATTCTACGGACTATCAATGGTCAACGTGGTTCCACACTTGGTCAGATTTCCCTGATTTTCCTTCCATGCCTTGCCTGCTGATTTACGACCACCATCGACGGAGCGTCAATGGACCTATGGTCCGTAGATAACCTCCGTAGATGCCCTTTTTTGCATTTCTTTCAGCTGTCTCTTTACTCCCGCGCCTGAACATCTATCCTGCAAAATATGATAAAAACACATAAAAACCAATACAAAAAGTCCCTAGAAACACGCAACTTGTAAGTAAAATGTATTTGAAATACCGTAAACTCACGGTATATCAACACCCTCAACTTAAATTCGTTGTTTGTCCTCAAGCGACGCACTACAACTCTCACGCGTCTTCATTCCACAAGACTTACTCATGGACCGTCAATGGATCTATGTCCCTTCCGTCAGCCAGGACTTAGAAAATATTTCAGCTTCTAAAAATCATCTTCTCTGAAGAAAATTACGGAAATGCAGTACGGACCATAGATCAATCTACTGTATGTCAATCCCTCTCCGTAGCTCCACATTTACAATCTTTAAAATCAGGTATTGGAACCCTCGCAGTATCAATCTACGGATCAACAGTACGGTCCGTTGATCATTCTACGGACTATCAATGGTCAACGTGGTTCCACACTTGGTCAGATTTCCCTGATTTTCCTTCCATGCCTTGCCTGCTGATTTACGACCACCATCGACGGAGCGTCAATGGACCTATGGTCCGTAGATAACCTCCGTAGATGCCCTTTTTTGCATTTCTTTCAGCTGTCTCTTTACTTCCGCGCATAAATATCTTTCCTGCAAAATATGATACAAACACATAAAAACCAATACAAAACGGCCCTAGACACACACAACTTGTAAGTGAAATATCATAGAAATACCGTAAACTCACGGTATATCACCTACATATCTCTAGTTATACTAGAATTAGGTCGTGGGTAGTTCTAGATTTAGGAGCAAACGAAGCTCCTAACATTGAAAAGGCAGTATGATATTCGAACGGGAATGATAGGGGCTTGAATGGATATGATTAGAGTAGCGAGAAGAGCATGACAAAGTGATTTCCAGTTTAAGTAAATGATCATATGAAAATCGGTAATATGAGTAGCAAAGAATCGAGAAGGCCTTTGTTGCGATAGATTTGTAAGCATGATAACTGTAGATGAGATGGCGATAAATATCGCTTGCAATATCAGTCTCTACAAATATGTAGCTTGTGATACGACTAAATAAAGAGATTAGAGCAGATATATCAAATGAATGATAAATGTAAACATGATGAAATTTCCTATATCGACCATGAAATTTGCCTTAAGACCATGAAGATGACGACTTAGGTTATGACGTCTAGGGTCATGATACACAAAAAGTAAATCCTTAGGTCATGAAAATGTTGTCTGTGGGCCATGAAAAATGATGTCCTTAGACTATGACACATTCGGATTAAGATAGATAAAAATTAAATCATTAAGCCATGAAACGATGTCTGCAGGCCATAAAAGTGATTCCTTTAGACCATGGCGCCTTCAGAACATGATGAGCATAAAGTAAATCTGTAAGCCATGAAATATGGTCTGTATGCCATGAAAGATTATGCCTTTTGTCTATGACGCCTTCGAATGTAAATGATGAGTAAAGAAAGTGTATATGTTTTGAAGTAATTCAAGCATCGTGTGGCTTGATTTGATAGTTACTCTGCACGGATGTGTTCAGGCATATGCAATTTTCGGGCACAATGCAATTCTCGGGCACATGAAATATCGGGCACAATGCGAATCTCGGGCACAGTGCAATCTCGGGCGCATGCAATTCTCGGACTCATGCAAATCTTCGGCACAATGCAATCTCGGACACATGCAATTCTCGGGCTCAATGAAATTTTTCGGCACATGCAATCTTCAGGCTCAATGTAATTCTCGAGAGTAATGTAATCTCGTGCACAAGCAATCTTCACGCACAATTAAATCTCGAGCACAATGCAATCTTGGGCTCATGTGGTCTTTGGGCACATGTAATCTTCGAGAATAATGCAATATCAGGCATAATGCAATATCAGGCTCAATATAATTCTCGGGCGCAATGCAATCTAGGGCTCATGCAGTCTTTGGGCACATGCAATATTTGGGCACAAGGCAATATCGGGATCAATGCATTATTAGGCACAATGCAATCTCAAGCTTAATGCATTTCTCAGGCGTAGTGCATTTGTGGGGCTAATGCAATGTTTGGGCATAATGAAATCTCGGGCACAATGTAATCTCGAGCTCAATGCAATTTCGGATACGATATAATAGGTGAGAGTATAAAGCATCTTGGACCTTTGCCTGTTGGAAAGGTCGAGTGACATTTATTGTCACTAGTTGGTCTTTCCTCTTGTTGGAAGGATAGTGTGCCATTTGTTAGTGATTTTTGTGCTGGAAATAATGTAGCTAAATCCTTCTTTATATTGAAAGGTCATGGAGCTATTAACAAGTGATTCTTCGGCTCAATATAAAGTATCCTGGTCCTTCACAATGTTGGAAGGACAGTGTTCAATTTGACTGGCGATTAGGGCTCAATAGTTTGGTCCTTTGCCTTGTTGGAAGGACAGTGTACCATTTGTTGGCAATTTTCGAGCTCAGAACAATGTAGGTAGATCATTCTTCATATTAGAAGGATAGAATGCCATTGATTTGCAATTTGTCGGGCTTAATATAAAGTGGCTTGGTCCTTCACATTGTTGGAAGGACAGTGTGCCATTTGACTGGCGATTCAGGCTCAGTAGTTTGGTCCTTTTGCTTATTAGAAGTACAATGTGCCATTTGTTGGCGATTTTTGAGATGAAAAAAATGTAGCTTGATCCTTCTTCGTATTAGAAGGACAGAATGCCATTGATTAGAGATTTATTGGGTTTAGTCTGACGGTATATCGATTCTTCAAGGGAAGTTGAAGTTGCTTCTTTTATATGTACCTCTTTTTTATGCATTCAAAGAGAAATAGTTAGTTAAGAGTAGGTTGATCTGCATCCCTGATTTAGCATAATAATCTCCCTTGACGTCTGCTCGAATGTCCTTTATAGCGTTGTCAAAAATTTTGAGTTGCCCTCAAAATTTCTGCATAGTGGAGAATTTCTAATTTTCTGATGTTCTTTGTAGACCACAAGTTGTTCTCTTGAATTTTTTAGATTTTCTTAAAACTTCTACCCCTATCTCATTCTTCGTAGATTAATGAGATTGTTGAGGTCCCCTCTTGCAAGAAAATATAAACTTTTGTGGAATTTTTGAGATCTTCTAAAAAATTCTGCCCCAGTTGGCCTGCAAAAAGAATGCTTCTTTAATTTGATGGAATTTTGGACTTCTTCCCAAAAAAATTGCCCAAGTATTATAGCTTGTAAGAAAAAATTGATGTAATTTTTGAGATCCTCTAAAAAATTTTGCCTCAGTTGTGGCTTGCTAGAAAAAAAATTCTTTGATGAAATTTTTGAGACGGGCTCAATAAATTTTACCCTGTTACACAACAAAAGGAGAAAATGAAATTTTTATTAGGATAAGACCGAACTCCATAGGAGAGCCTACGTATCCCCTCTTAAACGGGAATCAGGCCTCACGTAGTTCCAAATACAATGTAAAAAGAGCATAACTCAAAATATTATTATGCAACAAACTGAAGGGATAGTTTCTGACAAAACTTTATTATCTATGTGCTAACATAGGTACTTTAAACGACACAAGCCCTTATTGGAATCTGCATCAAACGATTTTCAACATGTTTTCTGTTGGGACTACTTTGGCACAAGGTATGTCTAGTGTATGACTTTAGCATCAATCAACTGTTGAATCTTGTTTCTCAGAGCACAACATTCTTCAGTAGTATTTTCGTTCATCCCTTAATTATACTCCCAAATTTTGTTGGGATCATACCATTTGGATTGAGTATTCGGATTCTTGGCAGGGATAGGTGGCATACAACCAACAACTTTAAGATTTTCATAGAGTTGGTCAATGGATTTAGCTAATGAAGTGTAAATTTTTGATGGGCTTCTTCTTAGCATTGAAAAGGTTTTTGAGAATTTGAGGCTCATTAAGGGTTTTGTCATTGTGGATAAGATATGCCAGTTTTTGATATGGTAGAGGATAGTTCTGACATGGAGGCATTTGATATGGAGGAATTTGAAATGATATGAGACGTGCGCGATACCAAGGAACCTAGTGCGGAGGCGTCTCATATCGAGGAGCTTGCAGGGTGGGATTATGCAGGCGCAGAGTGAGATATGGAGGTCTAGAAGCATAAACATGATATTGGGGAGAATATGGGTTATTTTAAAATTGACTATTCCCTTGAAGCATATGAATGGAGCTTTGTTTATTTGAGGATGAGAATTAGGGTGAGTTGGTGGAGGATTATTCTGGAAAGTGGCTTGGCTTGTGACATGCTTTTTATCCATGTTTGTCTCCAAAGTTGTATTGGCAGAGAGTAACAGCTTGGCCCACTTGCGCATACCAGATATCTCTTCTTCTAATTCCCATATTTTCTGTTCCAAACTTGAGACCATCTTGTTTGAATGATCCTCCTTTTGAATAGCTCAACCCATAATCTTAACATTACTCACCTTCTTCTTTCCTTTGCGATTCTCACTTGACAGAGAAGGAGGAGCGCCTTTTTATCGTGTGTGGTAAACTATGGTCTACTGAACAACCATAGGGGAAGGGTAAAAATAATAAAGGCAAAAGAAAACACAAGTTAGAACATTGTATAGAATGAGACAGCAAACATATTGCTTTAAGATAAATGCCCTAAATACAAGGAGCCTCGCTCAGCCAGAGATAGGCCTAAAACAACACATAAGTGATGCACAATAATTAATTTAAGCCTCATTTGCCAATTTGGAATTTAGGTTAGAGGAAATAAATCAACTTTCACTTATTATAGAATTCAACCATTACATCATAATTGAAGACGAAAACTAAAAATAAACTAAAGGGAGAGGGGTAACATGAGAAAGTCATCCTAAATTCTGAAATCTTGAAGATATCGGTTCCAAGAGCTTAGCGCCAGCTGACCTCATGGATATGGAGTAATTTGATGCCCGAGGTTTAACAGGTTGTGTGCCCATATGTTTTCTCTTTCATCAGTGAGCCCATAGTTTCCTTCCCCACTCAATTCTCTGCCCTTAGCCTCTTTTAGGATCCATATACAATACTCAAGTGTACAGAAGGCCCTTCGTGCACCCATAGAAATAGTTACCACACATTCCCATCTTCGAAGTATGTTGTGGACTTGTGGATTATCTAATCCAAAGTCAAACTTAAACTGATCCATGTTGGATCAGAGTGGTATTACTTGAGTTTGTCCAAATTGTCGTAGTACTAAAAAAGAAGCGTATGGTTGAATGCCCTTTTAAGCAAATAAGTTCAATGAAATAGCATTCATCGTCTCTTACTATTGCATGGAGGGCGGATAGCCAATAAAGTTCCCATTGGATGCGGTAGCTGTCGAGTTCTATCAAAACTATTTGCCAGTTTACGAATCCCACAGGGGCGGTGAAACCTACCATTCTTCTTAAATGAGTTTCGATTTTGTTGCCTGTACCATCAAGCATATCTATTATGTCAGGCCGTCTATAGAAATATTCTATAGCCCACAATTGCAGCACAAGGTTGCATCATTCAAAAAATATTCTACCATTGACGCATGCCGACAGACATCTCATTAATTCCGCCAGAATCATGGGCACTATGGTTTTCCTAGGTTCACCCACTCTTTGAGCTATATCTTGAACCACGTTACCCAAACATATTTTGATCTTTCCCCTCTCTTTAGGAAGAACAAAAGAACCTAATATTGCGATGGCAAAGGCATTCAAGCGATATGTTTCCCATCTCTCGATGGAGCAGTCAAATTCTTCATAGAAAGAATAATAACCACCTTCTTGGCCAAAGCGTAAATATAGAAAGTTGAAAGAAATACACCGAAGATCTAAACAAGTTAAGGTTGGATTGAACTTCATTCCCAAACTTTTTAGAAACTCCCTTAATGATGGCTTATAGGGTACCATCATTTCACACTCATGGTATGGCAACTCGATGAAACCACTAATCTTTTCAATCGTTTGCACCAAATTGAAATTAACAAATTAGATGACCATCCTCATAGGGTCCTAAAATTCTAGCAAGGCCCTACTCAAGTTTAATACCACCGAAAAATTTCGAACTAAGACTCGAACCTTTCTTCATAGTGAGTGAGATTTTACCAAGGAATTAAAAATTTCTTTAGTGTCAAGGTCACTAGATGTAGCACCTTAAGTTACAAAAAGAACAAAATTTGAAATAGAAAAATCCGAAATTTTGAAAGTTATGCTTAAGTTATGAGTTTAGGGTCCACTTCAAACGATCATAACTCTTAGTACATGATGATTTAGGTGTGTCATAAGATGGAAAATGAAATATCTTTGAATTATCTTTCCAACCCCATCGAGGTTTCTAAGTTTCGAGTTCGGATGAGTAAGAAATGCCCTTTTGAAGTCGGGCTGTCCAGCTAAGGCAAGTTATCCGAAAATAGTGAGGGGTATTTTGGTCTTTTCCTTACCAAATCAGATTTAATTCATTTTTAGTAAGGTTTTAAGGGTCTAATCCTATTAGATTCAGTTTTATAATCCTAATATACGCCTAGGGTTTTAGTTTAGAGTTCACGATGAGAATAGAAGAGCAAAGCGGAAAGGATTAAGGCGTTTGCCTAGGTTCTTGAGTTTTGATGCGGATCTTCACCATGGGTTTCATCCCTAGGAGGTATGTAAGCTTCCATACTGTTAGGTTCGTTCACCCACATGTCAATCATGAGTTTCTTTTGTGAATCTATCCATAAATATTGACCAATTTAATTTCTTGATGGGTCAAATTCAAACAACCATATCTCTTAGAATATAAAGAGTTACATGAGCCATAACCGATTAAATTAAAGGTATTTAAATCTACTTTCCATCGCCACAAATTTTGCGTCAATCCAATTTCTGAGTAAAGAGTTATGACTAGTCTAGTAACCTATAGAGTGCTGTTATGAATTTAGCCGATGGGAAAATGTTAAAAAGGGTTGTTTTTTATTTTTTTACCTCCAAGAAAACCTAAACGATTTTTTTACTAATAAAAGGCTCAAAACAATTAGATTTTCATCTTTTAATCCATCATTCTCTTCTCTCTCAAACCCTAGGGGAAAACCCTACGGAAAAATCAAAGTAGAACACTCTATTCAAGATTCTTTCAATCTTTTTCAAGATTCTTCTTCAAGGTAAGTCTTTTTCCAAGAATTCCATTTTTTTCAACTCAAATTATCCATATAATTATGAATCACTAATGAAAATAATAATTCTTGGTCATAGAGATTTCAAGAAACTAATTCACGAATCTCAAGAAATGTTTTCTTGATCGTTTACCTTCTAGCTAGGGTTTCAATGCTTCTAATCAAGTTCTTCTTCAAGATCCTTTCAAGAATCTTCAAGAACCTTGTTCTTCCATGTATGTAAGTCTATCATTGTGTTGGACTAGTTCCTCACGCCCTACATCTACTTTCAAATCAGTAAAAGAGAAATCTACGATTTTACCCTTAGATTTGAGTATTGTTGAAATAAGTTAATTTTGAGTTCTTAAGTTTGTGTTTCTTTTAAAAGTTCTATTCCCAATTATCAAATTACTATATTTTTATTGAGATCCTTCATATCATGAATAATAACTCTTGAATTCATAATTCAAATTTCAAGAAAGAGTTAAGAATAGAGTTCAAGAAAGTCTTTGAGTTCAACTGTGAATCCTATAAGATCAACTATCGATTTGCGCTAAGTTTTGAAAAAATAAGTATGAGAATGAGAAAAGTCGTATACCAGAGTTCCATATTGTTATTTATACCCTTGAGTCGAGTCGTTCTGGCCCATAAATTCCACATGAACTCTATCAGTTGAGTATCTTTGAGAGGAGTAGGATCTTCAAGTTCTAAGTCTTGAGTATTGAGTTCCTAATCATTTTGGGATTTTATTCGTAATCATGGGGATACTACATGTTACCCATGGAGGTATTTGAGTTGAGTAGTTCATCCCCACAATTTTGCATGAAACCTATGAGTCGAGCAGTCTTGAGATGAAAGGTACCATTAACATTCTTGAGTTGAGTCGTTCATGTCCATAATTCTGCATGAACCCTATGATTTGAGTTATAAATTTTGAAAAGATTTATCAAGCCAACAATTGAATTCTTAAACTGAGTTATGAGAAAGTAAAGATGAGTTTTGAGAAAAGAGTTTCAAAAGCATGATTAGTATGAAAATCGAGTATGTCATCAATGTATGAGTAGCATGGTATTAGATATACCATCAATGTTTATACAGTATGACTTCCCGAGTCATAATTGATCATATTATAATATGATTTTCAAAATGTTTTTGAGAAGTAGCAGAGTTGAGTTCATTTTCTTTAAAATGATTTATGGGAATTAAGTATTTCGAAGAGTAAATGTTTTCACATTTAAGATGAGAGGAAACAGAGATTTCCAAAAGAGTTTTGAGAAGTTTGAGTACCAACTCCTTTAAGAGAAAGATTTTCTAGTAATAATCTCAAACCACCGATTTTTTTTTGTTTTTAAACATATGAGCTAGGATATTTTGGGATTAGTATTGAGCATAGATATGGGGGAGAGTTGAGATAAGTCACAGTCCCTATAAACCATGTAGCTAACGTGGTGTAGAAAGAGTCATACTTTTTAGATGATTCCTTAATGCTTTGTCGCATAGACTAGTGGATCCACTTAGTTGAGAGGTTCTATACCCCGGCAAAGTATAGGATAGTTCTTGCAGGGAGGGCGAGACGTTGTATCATATCATAGCTCATAGTGATGGTTGTTGGTTAGGGAAACTCCCATAGAGTTATATTGTATTTTTATATATACAAGCTGAATTATTATTGTATTCTTGAATACATTGAGTTGCTATCTACTGTTTTAAAATCTTTCCATATATATTGCATCTTTTACTGTTGCTTTATTCTTGAGTATCATGAGTTGAGTATCTTGAGTAGTACCTTTGAGTTGAGTATCTTATTCTTGAGTTGAGTTGAGTTGAGTGAGTTCAGAAGAGGTAAGTATTTTTTCCTTTTTATCAAGTTCAAGCCTATGTTTATGCTTTAGAATTCCCCTTACATGCTCGTACATTCCATGTACAGAGCCATTTGGCATGCATCGTTACATGATGCAGATACATGTATTCAGGATCATCAGCAGGCATTTCGTTGAGTTCATGTGAAATTTGATATGCTCAAATTACACCTCTTTTCAGAAGCATAAGCGATCATTATCACGTAAAGAACCCAACTTGTAGGATGGGATCGATCCCACAAGGAATATGGCTAAGATTTAAGTTCAATAACGATTATATTAGTTTAGCCAATGTATTTCCGAGACAAATAAGTAAAAGGGGGGTTGTGTAACAAATTTTGGAAATTATGAAAGTAATTATTAAACAAGGTACAAACTTTTGTTGTTATAAAGTTGAGAAGGAAACTAGGGCGTACGTGTTCCCCATAAGCTCATAACTCTATAATCCTAGTAATAGCAATCCCATCCTAGTGTATTACATGTAAATCGATAAGTTATGTATCTCTAAATCCTTGGTCCGATATCTAGAGAATTTCACCCCGCACCTTGGTCCGGCTACGTGTGTATAATTTACTTACTCTTACCATTACCTCATATTAGATGTCACATCGATGTATGACTTAGTTTTCACCCTTGCACCAATCGACATTGATTCTATTAGATAGTATCACACTAAATCTATGTTGATAATTCTTTTCTTATAAACTACCTCCTTGGTTCGGCAAGTAGCAACAACATGAGTTCTAACGTTGTGCATTTGGTCCACCAAGTAGAAACAAGGCGAGTTCTAATGTTGCGCATCGTTAAAAAGTTTTCTAGACGAAAGAATTATCAATGCATGCAAAACACTATTCGGGAATTACTTAGTTACTATTCATACTTCGTTAATTGCTCATGGTTCCCACAACCCTAGTTGTGGATTTAGTTACCCATATTAGTAAGACCACAATTCATATTTTTAGAAGAAGAAATCATGAACTTACGTTATTAGAATGATAAACCCAGAATTTCAACTTGAATTTCCAAACCAAAATCTCCAAACCAAACTTCGGAAATTAAGAATTACTAAAGTTGCAAGTTAATCTCCAAATCCAAAAACTAGAACTAATAATAAAGTATAACCCCCAAAAATGAGGTTTACATGCCCTATATATAGAAAAATAAGTCCTAACTAAAAAGCAAATGAAATAAGGAAATAATGTTTCAGGACGCGGTTTCAATCGACCATACTGACCTATGGACCGTGGTTTGATCTACGGTTCGTAGGTCCCTTCCGCGACTGAGGACTTGGACAAATTTCTAACTTCAAAATCTTAAAATCTTTGAACCAAACGATGGAGCACCAGTACAAACCGTGGATTGATCTATGGTCCATGGATCCTCCTCCATAGCTCCATTCTTAGAATCTTCAAAATTAGGTACTGGAACCCCTCTCTGAATCATTTGACGGATCAGCAGTGCGGTCCGTAGATCAATCTACGGTCCGTCGATTGCAATCGTGGTTCCACAATTGGTCAAGAATTCCCTGATTTTCCTTCAAGCCTTGACTGCCCATCTAAGACACCCATATATGGAGCGTGAATGGACCTACGGTCCGTAGATCACCTCCGTAGATGCCCTTTTCTGGACATCCTTCAGCTGCGTCTCTCTGTTTCCACGTCTAAACATATTTCCTGCAAACATGAGAAAAAGACATAAAAACTAATACAAAATGTCCCTAGACACACACAACTCTTAAATGAAATGTATTAAAAATATCATAAACTCACGGTATATCAACACCCTCAACTTAATTTCGTTGTTTGTCCTCAAGCGACGCACTAAGACTCTAAACAACACTTGTATAGAAGCAAGCATTTCAAACACAAGCAATCACATGGCTCTCTGCCCCGACTATCTTCTCGAGTGCAAATATTTTCTCTCAGACTAAACAAGCTAACTTGTGCGGATCAAAACATGACAAAGACCGACGAACCAACACACAACATATATTGTTTTACTATCACCAGGGTACCAACTTTCCGACAATATAACTAGTGCCCTTACTTCAAATGAAATCCCATTTTCACACAATGAATTTGATTTTGAGTACAATGATTCATTCAACACTTACACTCAGAAGTAACTTAAAGTACAGTTAGTGCTCAATACCATAGGCTTGCCCTTATTTTCACTGCTTAGACTCTCCAAACTAGGTTCTAAGATCACTATAGGACTTTCTTGGCTTGTAACGTAGGCTCAGGGTGAGGTGTGGTACATTTGGGTACTTTATAGTGACTTTCTGCCGTCCTTGACATTACATTAGGCTTTCTACCTCTTTTTGCTCTATTCTTGACATCTTACAATTTTTCCTTCTTTCCCCTGATTCTCTTCAACCATGGATGTGACTTTAGACTTTGTAGCTCTTTATTATTATTATTTTTTATTCTTGTGTTTTATTCTTTTCTTTAGCTTTCAACAAGTCACATCCTTTCATCTCTTTCCTCTTTCTCTTTTTCAACATCAAACTCTCTTCATACCCATTTTTTCTTTTGGTTTCCTCCTTCCTAGCCACCCTCAATATATGGATTTTCCAATGGTCGAGGTGCACAATACGTGATATCGGATTAGGGCCAAGATTGAGGTTACTCTTTTACATTAGCCACCCTCAACTTAGGCTTTTGGCCTAAGTCGAGGTGCACACGTCCAAGGAGGGACCGGGGCCAACATAGTAGATTATGGGAAAGTGATATAGGGGTTTAGAAATAAATGGTCTAATTTAGGCTCAAAGCATTTGGATCAAAGGGAGCATTTATTCCATTTGGTTGGATTCTCCTTTTAGGCAATTTGTAGACTTATCAGAAAAAGGGCCTATGATCACTTCATAGCATCTAGAGTAGATTGTCTTAGCTGGACTAACCGGGCAAGTACTAGAGTGGCACAAAAACTGTTTGAATAATCAACTATTCTCACACACTTTTGGCACATAGTTTCATTATCAGATTACCCAGTCTAACTTTTAGCTTAGGTCATGCCATAAAGTTGGTTTTTATCATGTCATACTCAGAGCCAACACATTCAACTTATTCTAGCCTACAAATTTTAGCAAAGTTTTTTTCTTTTGGACGGGTATCATTTTTTTCTAAAAGTTTCATATATTTGCCATCATGCTTCATACTTTCTCATGCTTCTACACATACAATCCTAACACATGCCGTTTCAACAGATATTAAGCAGTCTCTTGGGGGAAAAGAACACAGGCAAGAAAACCCCAAGAGAGGATAATGAGTTGGGTTACTCAGACTTCACCCTATCACCCACAATCCATTTACCACACCCCCAACAAAAAATAGATGCAATTGTCCCTAATACACACAAAAAGAAGAAAAATGTAATGGATTTGAGTGAAAAAAATCTATGGCGCATAGCGCCGACGAACCATCAACAAGCGAGTGGTTCCGATTTCTCGGAACCCGCTACAACAACATTGGTGCCACCCTCAGTAGTGCCCACGTCAACAATCACAGCACCCTCAGTAGTTCTATCAATCATTCTAACCGCACCATCAGTGGTGGTCACATTATTACTCTCAACAGTCGGAACCTCGACAATTGGCACAGAACTCGAAGCCGCAAACTCGCTCTCACGAACCTTTTGCTGGCGCAACTCCTCATCTATAGTAGAGGCTTTGCGAGCCTTTTCAGTTCACTGGCACTCCCATTTCTTTGTTCGGGCCTCCTCAGTAGTGTCAGAATTTTTGTTGGAGAGGTGCCTCTTCCCACGAGCAAGTGTGGGCTCGGGTTGTGCATCTGTATCCTCTCTGAATAGAGCATCGTGTATGGTATCATCAGCCAATGCAGTGGGTGTTGACTTTGGCTCATCTGTGGGCGAAACAAGGATGGAATTAATGTCGGTCCGGAGACTATCCAACTCAGTCCGAATGGAGGACAAATCTGTAACTGGGGTTGGCCGTGCGAGTACTCTCAACTCGAAGGCATCCAGGTCCTTATGAACAGCATGAAACCTTTTTATCCATCATGATTTCCATCCTCTTCTCCATCCTAGCCTCAGAATCTACAATGGACTTCTGCATCCATGGCTTTACATGGTGAAGCAGTGTGGCCATCTGCGCCTCCAATTTTTGAACTCGCGTTAACGGCACAACAGAGGTTACAGAAGGTGGGGTGGCTCTAGATGAGCTGGGGGCCTGACTAGCGGCCTGAGAAGAGGAAGCTGGGGCATCATCAGTGTGGGTTGGATGGGCAGGCTCATCACCCTGGATCTGCTCCACAACAGCTACTAAATCCGTACCCAATGGCACATCGATCCACGGCCCTCTACCAGGTGCTGCCACATTTGCCTCATCCCGAATCAGGCCAATATCTAGGGTCCCCGTTGCCTATATCAATTTTTCACAATGCCAGATTGGCACGCCAGAGTCCCTGCATAATTGAAAAATGTGGCACAGAAAAAGGTAAGTAGTGGATGCCTTGAACGCCCTCTCATGAATCGCTGCCAGCAGCATGCGGGCAAAGTTGATCTCGAACCCAGCTACTAATGTTGCCACCATTGGTACTCTATCCCATGTAAGTGCATTGTCGGCCTTTGTGGGCGACACTCTCTTCCGCACCAGCAACCAAAAAAACATGGCCACTAAATTCAAGTTGGCCTTCTGAATACCCAAACGTGGTGAACTAAACTCACTCTGCACGCTCTCTATCTGTAGCTATGTGCCTGACCAACTACAGTAAGGCAGCCTCCCTCTGTTCGGTATTACGCGTGAATGATCCACTTCTCACAACATCTCATCTGTAATCAAATTCGGCCATGTTGAGTGCCCAAGTGTGATCAGGGCCAGGGCCGTAGAGGAATCGGCTGATGGTGGTATGTTATATGTCCACTGGAAAACCTCGGACCATAATAGTAGTGAGAGGGTCATGGGTTGTGTGCTTGGACCTCTTGTCAATCGAACCTTGGAGAGTGGTAGCATAGGAGGCATAGAACTCCCGCACAATCTACTCGCTATAAGTCCCGGGGTCTCGAGCAATCCAATCACACTTGTGAAGTTGAAAAAGCTGGTGGATGTCGGCAATAGTGTGTATGCTCCCCGTGAGAACTCTGCGCTCTTCAGTAATAAGCTGGTCCATCTTTTCTTTCTCATGCCGCATTCTGGCATGCCAGTAGATTTCTCATTTCCCCTCAACATACCATCTGTTTGGCTCCCCAGCCACCGGATCAGGGTCGTAGCTTCGTGGCACCGGGACTTCTCCCGAACTAGTGGCCTCATCAGACGAGGCAGCTTTGTCATGTCACCCTGATCCTGTGGCGGATCCAGAACCGGAGTTGGAAGCATGGACGGGCTCAGAGCATAGCCTTATGCTCCAGAACCGGAGGTGAAACTCATCAAGCATATTCAAGTCATTCATTCTTTGATTAGATGCAGCGCCCCAATCCAAATTTAGTTTCTTCATTGCCCACATAGCGTTATGCTCTAGCTCTATCAGTAAATGGAAAGACTTCCCATGTACAAGTTGGTAAGGAGACATACCTATGCAAGTCTTGTAGGCAGTGTGTTAGGCCCATAGAGCATCATCAAGACTCCTTGACCAATCCGTTCTATTAGCATTCACAGTCTTCGCCAAAATCTGTTTGATCTCTCTGTTGGACACTTCAACTTGCCCACTAGTTTGCGGATGGTAAGTAGTGGCTACATTGTGGCGGATACGATATTTCTCAAGTAGCTCCTTGAACAACTTATTACAAAAGTGGGAACCTCTATCACTGATAATCTCCCTTGGTGTGCCAGATCTGGAGAAGATATTCTTTTTCAAGAATGCGGTGACACTTTTACCTTCATTGTTGGGGAGCTCAACTGCTTCGACCCACTTTGATACATAATCAACCTCTACAAGAATATACTTCATCCCATGTGGACTCACAAATGGATCCATAAAATCAATGCCTATACATCAAACAACTCTTTCACCAATATAGGATTCATAGAAAGCTCTTGCCTCTTTGAAATCCCTCATTCTCTTTGGTAACGATCATAAGACAGCAAAATCGTGAGCATCTTGGTGGATGGTAGGCCATTATTACCCACACTGCAACATCTTATGCTCAGTATGAATACCACTATGATGCCCACCAACTGGCGACGAGTGACACGCCTCAAGTACACTCAACATATCCACCTCGAGCACACCGCGATGAATAATCCCATCAGCACAACTATGATACAGGTATGGCTCATCCCAAAAGAATTTCTTCACATAATGCATAAACCTTTTCCTTTGGTTAAAAGACAAATCTGGGGGCATCAAATCACTTGCCAAATAATTAGCAAAGTCTGCGAACCAAAGAGTCTGGTCATGAGAAGCAGCCAATACTTGTTCATCTGGAAAAACATCATTAATTTCAGCCCTATCACCAAGCTATAGCAGAGCCTCTTCCTCTAATCTGGACAAGTGATCAACTACTTGATTTTTGATCCCCTTTCTATCTTTTACCACGAAATCAAACTCTTGCAGTAACAATACCCATCTAATCAACTTCGATTTTGCATCCTTCTTCGCCATCAAATACCTCAATGAAGAATGGTCAGTATGCACTATGACCTTAGTACCAAGCAAGTAGGATCAAAATTTCTCAAATGCAAAAACCACCGCAAGAAGTTCTTTTTTACTCACAATATAATTCTTCTGGGCCACATTTAGAGCTTTCCTAGCATAGTAAATTTGATGAAGAATTTTCTCTCTCCTCTTTCCTAATACTACACCAAGCGCCACTCCACTAGCATCGCACATTACCTCAAACAGTTGTCCCCAATCCGGTAAAATATTGATAGGTGCAGTAACCAACTTCTCCTTCAACACTCCAAATGCTATCAAACAAGCATCATCAAAATCAAACTTATACTCCGAGCAGTTTGCACAATGGATGTGCAATTTTAGAGAAGTCCTTGATGAACCTCCTATAGAAACCTGTATGCCCAAGAAAACTTCTAATACCTTTTACAGAGATAGGTGGTGGAAGTTTTTCTATTACCTCTACTTTTGCTCTATCAACCTCAATGCCCTTCTCAAAAATCCGATGAACTAGCACTATACCTTCTTTCACCATAAAATGACACTTCTCCCAATTTAGCACTAAATTGTAGTCTTACCTCTTAAGCACCTCGGCCAAATGATCCAGACAACAATCAAAAGAGTCACCCAGCACCAAGAAATCATCCATGAACACCTCAATAGTTTCCTCCACCATATCAGAGAATATTGACATCATACAAAGCTGGAAGGTTGTTGGAACATTACACAACCCAAATGGCATCCATTAGAAGGGGAATGTCCCATAAGGGAAAGTGAAGGTGGTCTTCTTTTGGTCTTCCTGAGCTATTAAAATCTGATTGTAGCCCAAATAACCATCAAGAAAACAATACCAACCTTTACCCGCCAGTCTATCCAGCATTTGATACATGAATGGCATAGGGAAATGGTATTTTTCTGTGCAAGCCTTTAACTTCCGCTAGTCCATGCAGACTCTCCATCCAGTCATGGGCCGCATCGAAACAAGCTCATTTTTCTCATTAGGAACCACAGTAATCCCACCGTTCTTGGGCACACACTGAAGCGGACACAGCCAACTACTATCAGCAATGGGAGAAATAACTCCGACATCCAACCACTTGATGATCTCCTTTTTAACTACCTCTTGCATAAGATGATTTAATCTTCTTTGGTACTCAATACTAGGCTTATGATCTGGCATGAGTTGGATTTTATGTGAACAGATACCAGGAGGGATCCCGATAATGTTCGCAATAGTCCACCCAATAGCTCGCTTGAATCTCTTTAACACATAAGCCAAACACTCTACTTGTCGCCCATTCAAATCTACCACAATGATGACCGGTAAAGTATCATCTTTTCCCAATAATACGTACCTCAAATGTGATGGTAAAGCCTTAAGCTCCAATTTTGGTGCCTCCTCAATAAATTGTCTTGTGGGTTGGGAGTCACGGTTTTTCATGTCTAACTCTAGCTTCTTTGGTATCGAATGATATTCGCACCTATCAAGTGTGGCGACCAACTCATCATACTCTTCAATACCATCTCTCAAAGTTAATCATAACCACTGCTAGTGCCTCAACAACCAGTCTCTCTTTAATCTGCACCTCAGAAACACTCTCAACACTATAGGCTATCGCCGATACCGATTAGCGCTCACTACTTTGCTTCATAGACCTACAAATATTGAAAGTCACCTCTTCATTCTTCAGTCTGAATTTCATCTGCCCCTTTTCCATATCAACCAAAGCGCGCCCCGTAGATAAAAATGGTCTCCCAAGAATGATGGGAACCTCAAAATTAACCTAGCAGTCAAGAATCACAAAATATGCCGGAAAGATGAATGACTCCAGTTTCACTAGTACATCATATAGCACACCTATGGGCCTCTTCACAGTTCTATCATCTATGAGTAATCGCATCACAGTCGGTTTTGGATCTCCCAAACCTAACTTTTTGTAAATCGACAATGGCATCAGATTAATTCTAGCCCCAAGATCACACATTGCCTTAACAAAATACAATAACCCGATGATACATGGAATAGAAAAGGCACCAGGATCCTCCTTCTTCTGCACAAAGGACCTAGTGGCAATGGCGCTACAATGTTGCAATCTATCATCATCCTCGAAGCTCACGGCCCTTTTCTTGGCCACCATATACTTCATAAATTTTGTATACCCAGGCATTTGCTCCAAAGCCTCGATCAACGAAACATTGATGGAAAGCTGCTTCAACATGCTAATAAACCTGCGGTATTTTTTTTCTTCAGTCTTTTTCACTAACCTTTGTGGCAAAGGAGGTGGAGGTCTGGGTATGGGGACAACTTTCTGAGTTACCTCCTCTTTCTTCTGTGTCGCATTCTTGGAATCTCCGGTCACCTCAACCACATCATCATCTTTACTAGCATCAGTTTCTACCCGAGACGACATGGGTGGATCAATGGTTTGCCTACCTCCTCGAGTCGTGACTGCCATGCAATGTCCATCATTCTTTGGATTTTGGATAGTATTGCTAAGAAAAGTGTCAGGTTGACGTGGGTTTACTGTAGTCGACAACTGAGTCATCTGTAGCTCAAGATGCTTGATCGACACTGCGTGGGCATCAACTTTTTTACCAATACAAGACAAGTCATTTCACATCTCCTTCACATTCTCATCAGTCACATCAAACCTCCTCATCATTTTCTGCCTCATATCCTCAATACGTGACATATAACCTCCAGCTTCCCTAGGAGTAGAATCCCGATTTTGAGGAGGACCATAAGGTCCAGCCAAATCATTTCTGTTGCCATAGTTGTTTCAGTTATATTTTTTTTCGCGATTGAAATTCCCATCCCGGAGATATTGACCCTCGCGGTTATAATTGCCATAGTTCGGACCTTGGTTTCGTTGACCTTGGCGCCAATTATCCGTGTTGGAACCTTGGGTGTTTGGTCGGAAACCCTCGTCCGCTCATTCACTGCATAAGCATCCTCTTCAAAATAATACTTCTATGCCGGTGGTGGAGTTCTAGTCAAATAGTTCACCGCATTTACCTTCTCCGCTCCTCCAGTCACATACTTTAAGACCAATTCTATTTTAGTTCTCATTTGTGCCATCTCCTTGCGAATCTCATCTGCGGGCTGGTTGTTTGTAGCTTGAACGAAAAATGTGCTCCTCCCACTGTCTGACTTTCTAGTGCTCCAAGCTTTATTGTTTCAAGATATCTTCTCCATTTTCTCTGTAATTTGTGCAAAAGTGCATTCACCGTACAAACCTCCCGCAATAGTATCGAGCACTGCCTTACCATTATCATCCTGTCCTCGGTAGAAGTACTCCTTCAGCGACTCATCATCAATATGGTGATTCGGGACACCCCTCATGAAGGCAGTGAACCTATCCCAAGAACTAAAGATAGACTCTCCAAGTAATGCTACAAAGTTGTTGAGTTTATCCTTCTTGTTCAACTTCTTAGACACTGGAAAAATACTTGTTAAAAATGCATCTATCAAGTGCTCCCATGTATAGATTGAATTGTAAGGGAGTTCATTGAACCACACAGCAGCATCTCCGATCAATGATAGGGGGAAGACACGCAACTCAATGACGTTCATATCCCAATCTGGTTGACCTATACAACTTTTGTAGACATGATTAAGTTTGGCTATGTGTGCATGTGGATCATCCGTTGGCAACCCCGCAAACAAGCCTGTCGTTGTAAGTATCTGCATTAATCTACTGGTCACCACAAATGTAATCCCCTAAGGTAGAGGCGGTAGGACAAGAGGTCCATCAGAATCGGCAATATTGAGGTTGACCCTGAAATTATCATGCAGACGTGGTCCTTGTGGTTCCTGTGCCCTCAGTGCATCTCCCAATCTATTCTCAAAATTCGCATCAATTACCCTCGGATGTTGCAATCCAACACCTTCACCTAATTCTCCCCCATTAGGGTTAACCGGAACTCCTTGATTATTCATTCTCCGCAAAGTTCTATTTAGTTCAGGATCGTAGGGAGTAAGTGGTTCACCTTGGCTCTGTATACTTGGCATACACTAGAGTTCAATTACACTTCTTTTCAAAAGCATAAGTGATCGTTATCACGTAAAGAACCCAACTTTTAGGTTGGGGTCGATCCCACGAGGAATATGGTTTAGACTTAAGTTCAATAACGATTATATTCGTTTAGCCAATGTATTTCCGAGAAAAATAAGTAAAAAGGGGGGTTTGTGTAACAAAATTTTGAAATTATTAAAGTAATTAGTCAACAAGGTTCAAACTTTTGTTGTTATCAAGTTGAGAAGGAAACTAGGGCGTACGTGTTCCCCATAAGCTCATAACTCTATAATCCTAGTAATAGCAATCCCATCCTAGTGTATTACATGTAAAGCGATAAGTTATGTATCTCTAAATCCTTGGTCCGATATCTAGAGAATTTCACCCCGCACCTTGGTCCGGCTACGTGTGTATAATTTACTTACTCTTACCATTACCTCATATTAGATGTCACATCGATGTATGGCTTAGTTTTCACCCTTGCACCAATCGACATTGATTCTATTAGATAGTATCACACTAAATCTATGTTGATAATTCTTTTCTTATAAACTACCTCCTTGGTTCGGCAAGTAGCAACAACATGAGTTCTAACGTTGTGCACCGTTAAAAAGACTTTTAGATGAAAGAATTAGCAATACATGCAAAACACTATTTTGGAATTACTTAGTTACTATTCATACTTCGTTAATCGTTCATGGTTCCCACAACCCTAGTTGTGGATTTAGTTACTCATATTAGTAAGAACACAATTCATATTTTTAGAAGAAGAAATCATGAACATACATAATGAGAATGACAAACCCAGAATTTCAACTTGAATTTCCAAACCAAAGTCTTCAAACCAAACTTCGGAAATTAAGAATTGCTAAAGTTGCAAGTTAATCTCCAAAGCCAAAAACTAGAACTGAAATAATAAATTTTAACCCCCAAAAATGAGGTTTACATGCCCTATATATAGAAAAATAAGTCCTAACTAAAACGGAAATGAAATACAGAAATAATGTTTCAGGATGCGGTTTTGATCGACGATACTGACCTACGGACCGTGGCTTGATCTACGGTCCATAGGTCCCTTCCGTGACTCAGGACTTGGGCAAATTTCTAACATCAAAATCTTCAAATCTCTGAACCTAATGACGAAGCAACAATACGGACCGTGGATTGATCTACGGTCTGTGGATCCTCCTCCATAGCTCCATACTTAGAATCTTCAAAATCAGGTACTGGAACCCCTCTCTGAATCATTTGACGGATCAACAATACGGTCCGTAGATCAATCTATGGTCCGTCGATTGCAACCGTTGTTCCACACTTGGTCAAGAATTCCCTGATTTTTCTTTAAGCTTTGTCTGCCCATCTACGACACACATCTACGGAGCGTGAATGGACCTATGATCTGTAGATCACCTCCGTAGATGCTGTTCTCTGCACATCCTTCACCTGCGCCTCTCATTGTCCACGTCTGCACATAATTCTTGCAAACATGAGAAAATACATAAAAACCAATACAAAATGGCCCTAGACATACACAACTCTTAAGTGAATGTATTAAAAATACCGTAAACTCACGGTATATCAATGTTTTGGTCAGGTTTGGTGAGACTTCTTCAATACCGTAGGACTTCACCTTTATCTTACAGTTAGTAGTTTTTGAGATTTTGTGGGTCTTGTCCCGATATATTTCTTCAAAGGTAGAGGCTTCATAGATAGACAGAGTTGAAGAGTTTTATGTATTTACTTTTATTTTGATTATTGTCTATTCTTTTAAAGAGGTTCACTATTCAAGTTTATTGAATTTAATTTAGTTTTAAAGATTTTATAAGCTTGAGTTAGTCTTCTGCCTGTAGTTAGACAGGATGAGGGTTCACTTGGGGATCAGTAATAGTTCTCAAGTGCCGACCACTTCCAGGGTGTAGGCTCGTGTCATGACATCAAGTGACGGTCAGGTATGACATAAATGAGGTAGATAAGACTGCCCAACAAATGACGAATTCCTCTTTCATGGTCTTTCTTGATATTATTTCACCAATCTCCTAGTTTGTAGTTTACCTCTATGACCATTTGCGGGCTAATGGAATATGGGAAGGCCATGACTCTGCAAACAAAACAAATTCGAATATCCATTTTGGCATAATTGGGCCTAATTTTATTATAGTGATCACATTGACGAATAATATGCAATTTGTATAAATGGTGTTGGATCCCTTTAGACGATTTGGCTTCATTTATTTCTTATTTAATTAAGCATTCTTACTAGGTGATAATAATATTAAACAATTAATACCAATAAAAATTAAGAAAATAAGCGACAAGATAGAAAGTAGTCAAATCGATAGGCGAAAATCATTTTTATTTATTAAACTATCCCAAATAGTTATAATTATAAAAAAATAAAAAGAATAAAAGAGAAAGGGAGACTCCAAAATTTAAACAAAGACCCTTCTACGGATCAGCTCTCGACTTATTATTCGGAATGACAAAACCAATGTTTGTCGTTTTAAGCTCGAGTCACTTTTCATTATCTCTGTTAAAGGGCCTAACTACCCCTACCCACCCTCCTCTTGCATAACGTCCTAGAAAGTTCCTAGCGTTCCCGCTTAATGTCCAAGAGGCATTGGACTACTATTAGGGTAGTTTTAGACAAAAATAAAATATAGGCTCTTAATTAGGGCGTCTAATTATCAGGCAAAACACATTGGACAACATTTAGCATGTAAAATCTCATATTGGGCTCTAGGTTTTAGTTTATTAGCATCCTAGGAAACACACATAATGAGTGAAAGGTCTCATTCTAACTGTGTGCACATAAACAAACATATACATATGCATTATAACACAAATAACTGCCTAAATTAATGGGGCAGAACAATGATCACTTATACAGAAATAATTTATTAGTTAGTTTTAGGTGGCAAAACAGTTAATTATGATGCAGAAATTAATTATTTTGGGTGCAAAATTTAATCAGAGCAGCAAATATTCAAAATGGCAAAAGCTAAAAAGATTGGAGAAATTATTTATTTATCAACCAGCAGAGAAATATTTTAGCATTAACAGAGCAGAAAATAGTCATAGATAAATAAATTACTCCGTTATAATATGCTAGAATTTATTTTAATCTGATTAATATATAAATCTTATTAAGTCCAATGGTCATGATTTCTCGGTAATCAACATATATCATCACAATGTTTATAAAAAAAAATTGATTTTGTACTAGCAACTTTTGTGAGCAAGATTTCCTATTCACGCAAGATTCTGAAATTTATTAACACTGACGTGTATTAAAATTTGACCAATTAAAGGTTCATAGGAATCTGGTTTATTAAATTGACCGATCAACATGCTGCATTTATTTAAATCTACTAAATTGACATGCTAAATTTTTTAAAAGTCTAATTGATTAACATGTTAAACTTATACATTCAAACCTATAGACATGCTTGCTGTGTGAATTCCTACTGAAATTAAGTGAAGCTCAAATATAAACAAGGGCCGATCTGCATTCAAATAGCTCAAGTTTATTCCTTTTAGCATGCTTAAAAAAAATATAAAGGGCTTAACTGCATGGTTTCCTACGCCTGAATTATTTATTTAAATCATATAAACATTGCATCTAACCTTACTCCAGAACTAATAAACATTAAGTATACAAATTCAACATGTTGACAATTTCGCAGGTTATAGACAAAGATCCCTACATAGAGAACGAGAATATTGTCACATAAGCACATTTCCAGATTTTAGCATGGGGACAAAGCTTAATTTATTACATGCTGACTAATTTCAGATCCGAATAGCACGAAGTTCTTAGTCAAACAACTGCTTGATTTTAGATTAGTTATTTAAGAGACATTATAACTTATTCATCCGATTTTAAAGTTAATATAGATAGATTATATTCGACATTCACAAATAGTAAAATAGACACAAAGGAAAAAAGAAATTACCACGTAATTTCCCTCAGCCTTAAACGATCCTCCAAGTAATTTCATATATAGATAGTTAGAGTTTATACAATATTACAAGACCGAACGATAGTAAAACCACACTTAAAATGAACAACATCAAAGTTAACTTAAAAGTAAAATTCCATCCGCTATCCCTTAGCATGGCGACTCTTTGTGTCTTGAACTTTATATTCAAACCCTGTTAAACCAAAACAAAATACTACAAACACATATAAACATATAAGCAAGTTTTGAAGCCCTTTGTCAATACACAAAAATCTTCTCTTACTTTAAGGGGATTCATCAATTCATATACAACAAGAATATCTCGCTTCTATTTTAAATATAATTTTTTGATGAAGGAAATTCAAATGAATCCCTTTGCTATACATATCTCTAACCAGGTTACACACGTGTTTATTAAAAAACGTTAGTGACTGAAACTTTCTTGTTAAATTTAATAATGTTATCACTACTCTATCACATTTTTATCATTCAATTAAATGAATATCAATTATTGCTGTTATGGCTTCAACCAAAGCATAAACAAATCATTTTTAGAGGAATGCCACCAATCAAAAGCTTATACGATCTAAATTGGGTGGTGATGTTGAAGTGGAAAGTCAAGTATATGGCATCATAGGTTCTTACTATAATCCAACTTTTGTTTCTTCCAATGATTCTTTCCATCACAGAGTCGAGTACAAGACTCAGTTGATTGATTATAATGTTGCGGCATAGGAGGATGTTGTTACCGTCTTTGAGGTCCGCCCAATTTCACATGATCCTCAAAATCAAACAGTGTAAGTGAAAAATGACTTTCGTCTGTACAATATGTTTGATGTGTTCCACAATGATGATTGACGGTTCAGGATTATTGTAACACCCCAAAAATTACTAAGTTAAGACTCAAATCATTCATCATTAACTTGTAGGGTCATATCGGGTGATTCATAAATTACCCGTATGTGTAAAGATATATTCTTTAGTGTGGGAGTGATTTGGATATGAATTAGGTCACTAGAATCCCCTAGCACAAAGTAGAGTTGAAAGTTTCCTTATCGATTAAAATTTTGATGTAAGATTCTACTTGGGACGTAAACTTCAAATAACCATATCTCTTAGAATATGAAGAGTTACGTGGCACATAACCTATCAAATTAAAGGTATTCAAATCTACTTTCCAATGCCACACATTTCGCGTCAATCCAATTTCTTAACAATAAGTTATGACCATTTTAGTAACTGATATAGTGCAGTGACGAATTAGCCTACGGTAAAACATTAAATAGGGTCTTTTTGTCTTTTAACCTTCAAGAAAACACTAAACAATTTTTTTGACTAATAATAAGCTCAAAACAATGAGAATTTCAAATTTTAATCCACCATTCTCTTCTCTTTCAAATCCTAGGTCAAAAACCCTAAGGAAAAATTATAGTAGAAAACTCCAATAAAGATTCTTTCAATCTTTTTCAAGATTCTTCTTCAAGGTAAGTCTAATATCCAAAAAATTTCATTCTTTCCAACTCAAATTCCTCCATAAAATTGTGAATCATTAATGAGAATCCTAATTCTTGGCCATAGAAATTTCAAGAAACAAATTCAAGAATCTCAAGTAGGATTTTCTTAATTGTTCTTCTCAAGCTAGGGTTTCAAAGCTTCTAATCAAATTATTCTTCAAGATTCTTCAAGATCCTTGTTCTTCCAGGTATGTAAGGCTATCATATTGTTGGACGAGTTCATGCTCACGCCTTACATCTTCGTTCAAATCAGTAGAAGAGTAATCTAGGATTCTATCCCTAGATTTGAGTATTCTTGAGATAAGTTGATTTGAGTTCTTGAGTTCATGTTTCCTTTTGAAATTCTATTCCTAATTATTGAATTTCTATATGTTATACATTATGATTCTTGATTTTATTTGTTCATGTCTATATTTTAGCATGAACCCTATGAATTGAATATTTATTAGAGGAGAAATATCGTTGAGTTATGAGTCTCGAGTTTTTGACTCCGTGAGTTCTTGAGTCCTGAGTTCTGAGTACTGAATTTTTATATTGCTATTAAGATACCTGAGTTGAGTCGTTCATGTTCATAATTCAACATGAACCCTATGATTTGAGTTATAAGTTTTTAAAAGCTTTTAAAGCCAAAACTTGAGTTCTTAAATATATTTTTTTTGAGAAAGTAAAGATGAGTTTTGAGAAAAGAGTTTCTAAAACATGATTAGTAGGACAATCGAGTATTCCATCAATGTATGAGTAGGATGGTATCTAGATATACAATCAATATTTATGCAGTATGACTTCCCAAGTCATCAATGATCATATTAAAATATGATTTGATTTGTTTTTTGAGAAAGAGTTTTTAAGTATGAATTGAGTAAGAGTATAAGGGGAGTATGTTTTCCTAGAGGTGTCAATTTTTACATTGATAAAACAGAAACTAAGAGTTCTAAATGAGTTATAAGTTCAAATATATTTCAAGAGCAGTTACCTCTTTTAAGATTATAGTTTGAGCAATTATCTCAAACCAGAGGAAGAGTACATTTTTTTAAACATTGAGCATGAGTATATAAATTATTGGGAGAAGTATTGAGCACCGATATGGGGAAGAATTTAGAAAACTCACAGACCCCATAATCCATGTATGCCAACATGGGTAAAGGATCATACTTTTTAGATGAATCCTTATTGCTTAGTGGATCCACTAAGTTGATGCGTTCTATACCCCGACAAGATATAGGATAATTCTGGCAGCGTGGGGTAAACGTTGTATCATCATGTAGCTCATAGTGGTAGTTGTCGGTTAGAGAATCTCCCAAAGAAAGTTTAAAAGTGTATTTTTATTATATCACTTATTATGTTGATGTTTATAGATGCGTAGGTATTTTTTTTAAGTTTTAAATGATTTATCTCCTTTATTTCTTTACATTCAGCTTGAGTACATTCTTATTTATTCCATTCCTTTCTTTTAGTTATTTGTTATTCAGCTATATTACATACTCGTACATTTAATGTATTGATGTCATTCAACCTGAATCTTTTAATGATGCAGATACATGTTCTTAGGATTCTTAACAAGAGTCCGTTGAGATCACTTCATACAACTTTTTAATAAAACTTCCTTGCTTCTGGAGGACTCCAGTTTTGAGTAGGCGTGGGTCTTGTCCCATCACTCGTCTATCTATAGTAGAGGCTTCATAGATAGAAAGTTTTTTAACAGTCTTACAGTTTTAGAGGTTTTATTTTAAAACTTATGTTCACACTTAGTATATTCAGTTCAAGTTTGAGATTCAGTAAAGTGCTTTAAAATGGTTCTGTAAATTTAATGCTTACGTGTGCTTGAGTTAGTCTTCTGCTTGTACTTAGCCAAGATGAGGGTTCACTTGGGGACTAGCAACGGTTCCGAGTGCCGACTACATCCAAGGTGTAGGCTCGGGTCGTGACTATTACCACCATGAAAATTGAATATTTCTTCCCATGATAAGAGAATATTTTTTACTTGTAATGATTTTGGTTGCAATGATTTTTTTTATATATTGTAGTATAATATGAATGTCACTTAATCATTCTTCTTATGTAATATTGAAAAATAATTTCTGTGAGTTCTTAATAAGGAGAATGATTAAGTGAAATTCGAATTATACTATTGTATGTAAAAATGTTCCTCGAAACCAACATCCTTACAAAAAAAAAATCTCCCCCTGCATTGAGAAGAAATATCCACTTACCATTAGACCATTCTTGATGAGTTCTCAAAACATTAATAGGATTATCAATGTTATCCCAGTAGTAGAAAAATAGACAAAATCAGTTAGTCCAATTTTTCCAGTGATAAGCCTGAACCACTAACCCTCATTAATGAACACATAAACTATATCATACATATGGATGCCTTGTATTTTCGGAGCTTTTGAGACTCAATTCAGAGATTTTACAAATGGGTTACTAATTTTCTTCAATTTGGAGCATTGTAAAGGCTTGAATACTCTTATCCAATTGATGGATAATTGATTTGGTAACTATTTTTTATCTTTTTATGATGTTTGGCTAAAACTCCAATTCTTGGAGTGTGATCATGTGATAATGGGTTGAATTAGCTTATGGGTATTGTTAGTTACTAGTTTAAATGCTATATTGAAGTGGGTTTAATCATTAACTGAGGTTTAATTTATGAATTGTACTTGCTGATGCAGTTCTAGTTTTGTGTTCTTAGCTTGCTCGAGAGGAAAGTTTTGGGACTAAGGCTTGTGATTAATTGTTTGTAGGTATTGTGTTGATATGGGTTTAGCTAGAAAGAGTGAATCCTAAACCCAATCCTACCTATCTAGCCTGAGAGAGTGGATGAATTAAGGTGTGGGTTGTTCTTAATTGCTATGCTTGTTGATGTTCAAAAGAAATTGCTCGAAGCGAGATAGTTGTTCGAGAGAAAGCTATTTCACTCATAGTCTAGCCTACCAAGTGATATTTAGCTATGGATTAGTAGTTACAATTACTCATATGGTGAAAGTTACCTATAATCAATCACATCCCGAGAATTCCTCTTCGTATTATTATTTCAGTTTTGTGTGACTGCTTTGTAGCTGATAATTGCAAACAAAAAGCCCCATCTGACATTCGTTTCACCCCTTTTAATTTGTCTAATTTATTTTTCGATAATGTCTATTCCTGTAGTTAGTTAGATCATTTTTGTACTTCTTAATCGAATTTGAACACGTACTGCTCCTCGTGGGTTTTACCCCAACTGATTTGTTAAGTTTTATACTGCTTAATGATCGTTTGCACCAAGAATTGGATGAGGTGTGTTTGAACGTTAATAAAAAATGGTGTCGCTGCCGGGGAGTGGTGTTGTTTAAAATTCTATAGGTGAAGTTAAATTGTGATCTTTTTGGTTGTATTTGAATCTACTTACTATAGTTTTTAGTTTTGTGTTGCTTTTGTTGAATAGAACAAGAGATGTGCGTTAATGAAAATAATGGTAGCCAAGTGGGCCACCAATATGATGTTGGGAACCTCAATGATGTAGATGACCCAAATGTGAATGACCCAATACGTTTACCTCCAACCGAAGGAAACACTATTTTTTACATTACTAGCACAATGCTTCAGCTCCTACAATTGAAAGGTTTATTTTGGGGGCTGGCTCAAAAGGATCCCCATGAGCATATTCGGAACTTCGTGGACGTTTGTGGTCCGTTCTCATTTAAGAACATATCACAAGAATCAATCCGTCTCAGGTTTTTCCCATTCTCTTTGATGGGTGAAGCTACCAAATGGTTATCTGAGTTACCAAGGGACTCCATCACCTCTTGCGATGAGCTGATCGTATTATTCCAAGTGAGATTCCCCCCCCCCATCAAAGATAAAGATACTTAGAGATAGCATCTAAGGTTTTAAACGCCAGGAAGGTGGACCAATCCACGAGACGTGGCTGAGGTTTAAGAAGTTGGTGCTGCAATGCCCAACTCATAAACTTCCAAATAATGTGTTGCTGCAATACTTCTATAGGAGCCTCGACTCGGTGAACAAAGGAGTTGTTGATCAACTCATTCCCGGTGGTATAATGCAACAACCCTATGAAGTAGCGTCTCAACTCCTTGATTGTGTCACGATGTCACAACCCTCAAGATAAAGTAGGATAAAGTAGAGCCTCACATGGGTTTTATGCATAAATAACTTGTCAAAATAATGAAGTATAGCCTTTTAAGTCAGTTTTTAAAGAGTTTTGGAAAGTTCAAAACGTTCAAGGGACGACTAAGACATTCGGAAACTAGTCTTTTACGTGTTGGTGTGTTCTAGTATGTTGTTCATGTTTTTATGTGTTGTTTGGAGTCTAAAATCAGTGGAGGTGACCCTAGTGTCTTATTACATGTTTTTAGGGTCAAAACGTTTGGATACGACGTCCCGGGGGCCACCCTAAGGGTCCCCGAGGAGGACCCCAACCCTGGCCAAGCAAGCTGCCAATGCAGCTTGAGATTGTGCTTGGAGGGAGCATGTCCGCATCGCGGACTAGCTCCACCAAGAGCCAAAAGTTTGGTCCGCGTCGCGGACTCT